>NC_141691.1:530239477-530509477 GCF_964263255.1 Lissotriton vulgaris | reverse complement strand
AGTAAGGTAAGTTAATTCGTACATTCAAATATTGTTGGCACAATTATTACTGGATGAACCACTGAATATCTACTGCACTGGTTGATTATGTTGCGTAACTCTTTATATGCATCTATGATGTAAACTCACTCATAGGTTTTCAAAATTTGATAATGAGTCAGGAAAATAATGTGACTAATCATACAGCAAAAAACAAAAGTATTTACATGTGTAAGGTTGCAGATATGTTACAGGAGTGGATCTCGGATAAGAAAGAGGCATTTGCTGGAATATAAGCGAACTGTTAGCGCTTCGTCCGAGTTTAAACCATTGGGGATCTTGGAATCTAGCAGGATGATGTATCTAGAGTCCAGACGTCTTAGGGCCAGTCTGCGATTCCCCCCTCTGGGATTTTTGGAGAGACTGTCAATTACAAAATAGGAGAGGTGTTTGGTGTTCCCTTCATGTAATGTGTTAATATGGCGGGCCACTGGGTACGTTTGGTCATCGTTAGTTATAGCACGCAACTGCTGTAGGATCCTGATATGAGCTTGATGAATTCTGCTTCCTACGTAACGTTTACCACAGCTGCAAACAAGTACATAGACGGCATACTCGGTCTTACATGAGTAGCCGCCTCTGATGATGTAAGGTTTGTTTCTGAAGGGCACTGTTACCTCTTTAGTATTTACCCGTTGTTTGCACGCTTTGCATTTTGCGCACTTTCTAAAGTCTTTCTGGCTCGGCGGCCATGTTACCGGTTTGACAAATGTCGGTGCGTTGCAGACCAGTTGGCTCCGCATCGACTTCGCCTTCCGGAATGTAATTGAAGGTCTGTTGCCACTCAACTGTCCTATTACTGGGTCATTACGTACTAATGGCCAATGTTTCTGCAGGATTCTCCTAACATGGTTGTGGTATGTGTTGTATCCCGTTCACATCCTAGGGATGTTAGGCGTGGGCTTGGATTGTTTATCTTTATTTGCCTCTGTACTAGCAAATAAAAGATCCTACCTGTTCTTAGTTTTACATTTCTGTTCTGCCTTCACCAGTGTTTGGGGTTTGTATCCTCTCCTTCCCAGTCTTTCAAACAGATTAGCTTTTGCCTTCTCTGCGTCTGCTTCTGTACTGCAGTTGCGGGTCATGCGTAGACACTCTGCGTAAGGAATGGATTCCTTGAGTCTGACAGGGTGAAAACTTTGTGCATGAAGCACTACATTCCCCGCCGTGGGTTTTCTGTATGTTCTGGTTTGTATTTTGTTCTGTTCTACATACAGTTCTAGGTCTAGAAATTGGATCTTCTCTTTGCTTGTGGAGCATGTAAATCTGAGATTTAGAGCATTCTCATTTAATTCAATGGCAAAAAATTCAGCACTACCTATTGACCCTTTCCATAAGATGAAAATATCATCTATGTAGCGCTTGTAGAGTATTACGTGTTCTGACATGTTCATTGCCTGGGTGGTTGCTAGTACTTGCTCCTCCCAGCAGCCCATATGCAAATTAGCATAACTGGGGGAGAAGCAAGTACCCATAGCTGAACCTTGTAGTTGTTTATAGTGCAATTTGTCAAACAAAAATGTGTTGTTATATAAACACCACTCCACCATTTGCAATATCATGAGGGAGTGTTGGTACAATGATATAGGTCTTTTGTTCAGGTAATGTTGTAAAGCTTTTAAACCATCTGTGTGTCGAATGCTTATATATAATGACTGAACATCCAAGGTCATAAAAACATATTCATCATTCCAATCAAGATCATACAATTTTTTCAGAAAATCCCCACTATCTTGTATGTAGGCTGGTAAGTCTTTCACAAAAGGCTCTAAGAAATGGTCCACATATGTACTAGTATTCTCGAACAGTCCGCCAATGGCCGAGATAATTGGTCTGCCTGGTGGTCTTGTTGGGTTTTTGTGTACTTTTGGTATCAAGTATAATTGGGGCATGGTGGGATAGTCGTTTTTCAAAAAGTTGAGTTCTTGCTTGTTAATTAAGCCCATGTTTCTCCACCTGTATAGTTCAGCATGATACCGTTCTTGTGTTCCAACAATCAAAGTGGGGCTCATTCTGCAGTAGCATTTGTGATCCTGCTGTTGTAACATAGCTTCTTCATTGTACATTTTGAGCGGCCATAACACAATGTTCCCACCTTTATCAGACCATCTCACTACAATGTCAGATCTGGCTTGAATTTTGGATATAAGAGCGTTATATTCTTGTCTCTGGTTGTGATTTTTAGTACAAAAATTTCCCGTGCTTAGAAGTGACAATTCCTTCAATTCCTTTATTACATTTTCGGAAAAGGTCTAGACCATCTTTCAACAATATAGGCATGAACACGGATCTTGGTTTAAAGTGCGTTTCTGATGTCTGGTATGTATCTGTATATATATATATATATATAGTTTACACCCTTTTAAAGTGACATAGTGCTAGTTGATTCTATAAATATAGACAAAAGACTTATAAACATTCAAATAAAACCTACACCAGGACGTGTTTTGGCTGTAAAGATTCCACTTCGATATCGTGCACATATGGTCAAGTATGTTATTCATAATTTTTTATTTTTGTTTGCACAAGTTTAAAGGACATTGCTCTTGAATTTAAAACATATAGAAGTTGTATAAATAAATGCATAGTAAACAATCACTATGTTAGAGGAAGTTGCTGAGATCTCGATCACAAATGGCTAAATTTATCATTGTAGCACAAAATATTAAATATTACAACACATGTGCAAGATAACGCATTTGTGCAATATAGGCAATTATTCCATTTAAAATATGGCAGATCGTAGTAATTTCATGTAATTCATGTAGCCACATAGGACACTCGTGCAAACATCTGCAATATAACGTGCATAGTGAGTATTGTACATTTCGATAAATACCATTTAATTAATTGTCCGCACATTCCCCACAGTAGTTCCTTTTCTATATGCTGTCTATTTTTTTGCCTATATTGTCTTAGTATATCTTGTGGTGCTATGCTCTTCTATATTCACTCAGTCCTTTAACCCCTTCCATGCTCATGACGAGCTCAGCTCGTCATGAGGCACAGTTGAGCTGTGCTGATGACGAGCTGAGCTCGCCATGACACCAGCAAAATGGCAATTTCCAGCACAGGGGAAAAATAACCACAGCAGCGATGTGGTTAATGGGCTTCATTTTTGCGACCTATCTCTTGCCTCAGATACCCCCTTGTTGGAAAAGTATACCAGCCAAACTTATATCCTATTAAAGTGACTAAGTGCTCTTAAAGTGTCAACAACGTGCCTATTACTATACAAGATAAACTTATCTAAACATGGTTGCAGCTTATGTAACTACTTTTACTAATATGAATCTCCTATTGTTTCAACATAAACAGAGATTTATAATGCATTGCATAATTAACATGTTAAACCCCTTGAAAAGGCAAGACCTACACTTTTTATCATGGACATCGCTTAATCATATATTTTATTTGTTAGGGGACGGTATAGGAAGAAAGCTCAAAAGCCAGTTACTACATATATGTATATTAATCTTCGCTGGCAAGAATGGGAGTTCTTACAAAGTGGTTCAATAATGATAATAAGATATATAAAAATAGTACTTGAACTTTAGCACAAACCTGCATGTTCCTCAGCAAGGACTCCATATTCCCAAACTAATGAGAAGTGTCTTTTCACTTGAAGAAGATGGGGCCTGGACGTTTCTCATCCAGAAGGGTGGATGTTCAGGTAACATGCAATCGCTGCCATCATTTGAACTCTCACTGTTGTAGGTGACACAAGTGGCCAATGTAATTCTTTTCTAGGTGATACATTTACTGTCTTGCCATAGTTATTATAATAAGTCACTGGATAGTGACAAATCCTTTGATTCTGTGTTTTTCAGGTGACCTAAAAGTCTCCTGAGGTAGTAATACACATTTAAAAAAGAGATTGACAGTATAGTAATGTTTCTAAAATAATTGTTGAATTGGTGCCACCTACGCAGGCAATGGAAAACGCATGTAAGTAAAAATTTAAAACCTATTGGTTTTGTTAATGTTTTAATCTATTTGAACCACATTGTGGGTGCTATTCACTAGGGCGAAAAAAAATACCTAATGACACAACTTTCACGTCATTTTCTAGGCACATGCATGCATTAAGCGCACATGCACGCACTTGCAAAGGGCACTGTTTTTGTGTTTTTGTTTACGGACCTGAGATGGATTGGTAAAATAAAATAACGTGAAAGTGGGGTTTTAAAACTGAGCACAAGTACTTAAAAAAAGAATGGATGAGCTGGTTTCAGGAGTGGGTGCGTGGTGGTGAAGCAAAACTGTGGGCAACTCCGGTCTGGTGTACCGGGCATCTGGCATTTCCCCAGGAGGTTGGAAGGGTGAGGAGGGGGGCTTCTGTTTTGTTACTCAGAGCTAGTTTTGTAGCAGTGCAGTAGTTTTTAAAAGCACCTGCTGCAGAGTCCCTTGTATATCCAGCAGTTTTTAGGCAACAATAAAAGGGTCAGGGTATCTCTGGTGATCAGTCTTCCTGCTGGAGAGATATTAGAGTTGTGTCTAATGGCAGTTTTAACTTCTCTAAGGTAGCGCTTAGGGTTTAAATGCCTGCTGCAAAGAACATGTACCATGCAGATTAAAGGACTGCATTTTATGTGCATACCTTAGCGGGAAACCGCTTTTTTTCAGGAGATCGTTTTGTTACTGTGCAGTTCATAAGTTCCAATCATAATCTAGCATAGTGAGCTGTGAACTGCCATCAAAGAGCTGCATGCACATTTCATGGTACAGGTTGGACATTTTGTTTTTCCCAGTCTTTCATTATCCTAATGTTGCTTTAAAGCGCTTGTTTGGATAGAAATACATTCTTATTAGTAAAGCCAACCCAACCACTATGTTATGGTCTGAACTGAAATCGTGTGCTTGTCCAGAACAAGCACTCTTAAAAAACATGCCTACCAGTATGAATGACATGTGAATCCTACACCTTAAGTTTTATATACACTGATTTACACAAGTATAATTCTGTGTGTGATGGAAGGTGCTCATACTCCCCACACTGGTATGAGAGGCTCTGTAAAACAAGTGGAATAAGTGTGCAAGAGGGGTAATGGAAAATAAAAGTCACGGTTGAAGGGTGATAGTGATGTAACTATTGAAAAGCCCCAACAAAGATTGCTGTATCCTGGTGCTCTGTAAGGTCATCATTTACTCTTTTTTAAAAGTTGATACCATTTAATATATAATGAAAAGGAGTTGCAGAGTGCACTATTTTAATGAATATAAAAAGAGGGGCCCTCCTGTAAACATTGGCAGTTCTCAGGTCAGGGAAAACACTAATGTGTATATATAACATCCCTGAGCAGCTATGAATACATGCACAGTAAATATTTACTGTATAAATGGGTCAATAGACTGAGACTTAAAAATTCAGTGTGTTTTTTTAGAGACTAATTATCTCTTTAAATCCCTAATACACAAAATACAATTATTAATTTACAATATTACATCAATTGAAAAGACAACAGAGAAATATGCATTCAGTCACCCATTCATACAACAATAAACCAGCAGTCTAGAGTGATTTGTGGTACTTTCTTATACCTAATTATTCCACATGGACTACAGGTCAATCCAATAATATGATTAATGATGCATCTCTCATCCTATAGTAAATATTTACTTGCATGTATTCATATTGTTCAGGAATGCAATATTTTATCTATTTCCCCCATATTTTATTGGGGAGAAAGCACATCCACCCCCAACTCCCCATCGGGCTCTTTCGCTGCCCTCCCACGGTATGCTCCGCACCGGGGCTGGCCTGACAGGATTTGCCAAAACTGCTTTGAGTTCCCAGTCCGGGACTGTCGGCAGTTGGTAGAAGCAACAAGTGGGTGAGAGCATGGGTGAAGTAGAGCAACGTGGATTGTGGGGCTCAGAAGCACACAGTGAAAGACAGCAGCGGGGAGCGTGAGTTGCATAAGCACATGGCGAAAGAGAGCATAGTGGAATGCAGGGGGCAGAAGCTCAAGGGCAAGAAAGCAACAGAAGTTTGGGTGGTGGAAGACAAACACATGGACACAGAGAGCAAGGAGGGATAAAAACACACAAGGGGCTCAGCAGTTAAACACATGGACTTTCATTGAATGCTAAAATGAAAAGGAAAAAGCAGAAAACATGACTAATGAGGTTGTGCTTAATGGTGTGTATAAATGCAAGACTGAAAAAAACATCTAATAAGAAGCAGGTAAATGAGAGTAACAGGAATAAACTAATGCTAACCAATGGTGGGCTCCAATTCACTGTATATTTTTGGTAAACGCACAATATGTGTTTTTGCAACCAGACAACCTGTGCTGTCTAAAAGGCTCAACCTAAAAATAACCTTTTCAGGTGGGTAACAAAACGCTCTGAAAAAGCGTATCTAGACCGATTTTAGTTCAAGAATTGCGAAAATTAAGAAACTCGTTTTTTTTTTTTTTTAAGTAGACACTAAAACGCATCTCATGCAAAGTTGGTATTCATGTTAACTAGCACGAACCAGTCACTCACTGTTTTAATAACACGTGTACAGCTTTGTATGTGATGTGGCTGTCCCTGAAGTGGTTCTTGCATATGACGATAGTGTACTATTTTAGTGACCTCTAGAATAAATCAACTGAAGTCCTACTGGCCAGACTTCCATCAAAGTTTCAGTTTATTTTTTCACTGGCAGATTATCATTTATACGTTTCACAACATTGTATCTCCATCTACAAGGGTACAATAGCTCCCGAATAGAGAGAGAGGGAGAGAGTGTTTGTTTGTTTCTTTCTGGTGGTCCAAAACCTGCTAGACGATTACGGCGCCGTTTTCGTTGGTGTCACTGTTCTATCAGAAGGACCACGCCATTCCAATTTCACCAGCACTATTACTCTTCGTAGCAAGAATAAACATTGGACGGAAGCTCGTAAGACTGTGTATACCAACTTCCTATCATTTCCTGAATAAAATACACGAATATCTCGATTGCTCATTCTTGTTACAAAGAGTAACTGCTAATGAGATATGTGTGTGTCTATAATATATGTATATATATACATATCCACAAAAGCACTTTGGGGATGACAAGAGGCCAAAGAAAACAGGCACTCTGAGGTTGCGCAATGTAGGCGCCTTTCCCGAGGGAATGGATTCTTTCTGCTAAAATAAGACTGTGTATATTGCGCAATCTCATTGTGCCCACTTTCTTTGGCAACTTGTCATTCCCTAAGTGTTTGTGTGGATTATGTGGGGCGAATCGTGCCCGCAATGGAGCACCCGCATGCCTACTGAATGTGAACACTTTTCAGTGATACCAAAAAGTACATATAAAATAAAAATAAAAAAATAAAATATATATATATATATACATATAAAGTTTGATTCTCAAAAATAAAAAGAATTGCATATCAACAGACAAATCACTTGCTACATCGCTGTCATCCTAAAAGAGGAGGGCTATTGACGGAGAATGCATTCTTACCCCCAATAAATCCTGCAAAAACATTATTTTGAACTTGTAGTCTTGTGACTATGACTATATTGTATGGTTAAGGCTGCAAATCTGTGCCAGAAAAATGCCACCCTAATGCAATAATAAACTGGTAACAGCATTTACCAAACAATGGCTTTATCATGCATCATTTACCATGCAAATGCCTTCACGATGCATGCCTTTACCAAACACAGTAAGTATATTTAAGGCTGGGGTAAAGGATGGTTAGATTAATTTTAGGGTTCAGGGGTGGGTAGTGATAAAGGGTGGTAAGGGTAATTTTGCGGTTTAGGGGTGGGGACTGGCAAAGGGGGGTAAGGGCTATTTTAGGATTTAGAGTGGGTAGTGGTAAAGGCAGGTTAGTAGTGAAGTGTAAAAAAAGAGGGAATCTAGGGGACAGTAAAAAAAAGTAAGATGTATATATGTATAAATATATATCTTTATATATACACAGATACTTTCTATAGATATATTTATATTGCATGGTAAAGTCATACAACCTAATAAACATGCA
Source organism: Lissotriton vulgaris (assembly GCF_964263255.1). Lineage (NCBI taxonomy): Eukaryota > Metazoa > Chordata > Amphibia > Caudata > Salamandridae > Lissotriton > Lissotriton vulgaris. The sequence goes on along the minus strand of NC_141691.1, from coordinate 530,501,468 downwards.
TATAGACACAAGGCAAATGTGACACATAAGCTGGTGTCTACTGCAGTCTCCATTGCTAGTGGCCTACAACAAGTGCAATTTTATATGGGGTTCCTAATAATCCAATTCAGGTGGGGTTTATTAAGAAGCTGGGCGTTTGAAAAAACAGTGCATGGTCTCCCCTACATTATGGGTCCAAAGCCACCTAGAAAAAATACATTTTGTGTTATGGTTTTCTTATAAAAACACACATAGGCAACATTGTGTGTATTGGGGAAGAAGCACACATTATTTAAACAAGACACTATGCATTTATATGATTATGGTATTAAATGCAAAAAGGCAACATGGAAAATTCAATTGCCAAACAGCAAAGTAAAGTAACTTAGTTATCCAACTTATGCTAAAGTGTTGTACATAGTGGAAATCACATTTCAAGAGATCAAAGGAATGCTTGCTCACAGTACTTAAGCATCCAGCTGAAAGACATCACAGTATAAAATTAAATTGAACTGGTAAGCATTGCCAAGTATGGGTAGATTTCCCAAAGAAATAGAAAATGCGCTCAGTGATTTCTTTCATGTTAGAGGAACACATTTTTATATTTTTTACTGCCTGTTCAGGGCATAGTCAAGCAGCAAATGGACTCGGAATGTTTGTTGGCATGCTGTAAAGAGAACACTATGCTCTCTTCCCGAGCTAATTGACCTACAAATCTTATCAGCTGTAAAAATAAAATGACACCTTTTGGCATCTCTGAGGAAAAATTGCTGTGGCAGATAGTGAAGCACGCCCTCTGAAAAGCAACCTTAAGCAAAACATATACTTTCAGGCATAAAAATGTGCCTCAAAAACCGGGGCAAAAATCAAAACTGCTTCTGGTAAAAGTGACTGCAGAATCCACAAAATGCCACACAGAACCCATCAAGAGTGGCAGGGAGGATGGGGGCGGGGAGGGGGGGGGGGTGGAATGCAAGGAGAAACTTCTTTAAAACCTGCATTCTCATGAGGTGCTGACAAAAATGAAAACAGTCCTGAAAGAGTACAAGGAGATAGTAAAAAGGTTATGCTGCACGGGAAGAACCAAATCAAACTAGGCAGACTAAGGGCCTGATTACATCTTGATGGACAGGGTTACTCCGTCACAAACGTGATGGGATATCCCGTCTCCCAAATTATGATTACATTATATCCTATAGAAATTGTAATACGGCAGACTGGATATCCGTCACGTTTGTGACCGAGTATCCCATCCGCCAAGATCATAGTCTGGCCCTAAAACAAATAGTCAGCGAACCGAAAGCGTGCAAATGTGAGTGCCAAAATGCCGAATGGTAAGCAATGGGCGTAATGCATTTCAAAGTCAGTTTCCAGCATGTCCTCAGTATGTCCTTGCAACCAGACAGCTCCACAGACTGATAGGCTTTGACCTAAAAACGAACTCACTTGAGTGAGGGTCCCTTGCCTGTGGGATTTGTGATGCTGGAAATGTGTTTTGTCTCCTTCAGCCAGAATACCAACACATAGGTTTTAGGTGGCTCACATATAAGTTGACTAATGACTTTGAAAACTTACCTAAGTGTTTATGGTTGCAAGCTGAGTGCAGCACTGCCCTTAAGGAATTAGAAAGATCAGGTTCATAACAGTATATTTTAGTAAAGCATGAAGTCAAAATGTTCTAAATATAGGGATTCATAAATTACACAAATAATTATCTGTATTATGTCTATGCTTTGTCTGCACTAGATCTTTATCAGGTACATTGAAATTAAGATGATTACTGGATGCATATAGACAGAAGAGTTATCAAAAAGAAATGAATGTAGTTGGGTGAAAATAAAGGGGCAGATTTACAATAACTGGCGCATCCCCATGGATGCGCCAGTTATTGTGCGCCGCAGCTCCGCCACCCATGGTAAATGCGGCGCACCATGGGGCAAGAACGGCACAGATGCGTGACGCATCTGTGCAATAAAGGTGACGCATTGCTGGAGTTGCGTCGTAAGCGCGACGCAGCTCCAGCAAGGCTCGGGGGTGCCCTATCTGTCCAATGCTGCGTCAAGCCTTACGCCTGCTTCAAGCAGGCGCCGGGTTTTGACGCAGCTTTGGCCTAAAAGTGACTGTAGATTTCACTCAGCCACTTTTGCGAGGCGCACCTGCCCCGGAAACACCCACCCTGCGCCGAAACGCCCACATGTGGCGCAGGGCTTTACAACGTGACGCATCTGCCTAGATGCGTCACGTTGTAAATGGGTCGCAGGGATGCGGCACGTTTACGCCTCCGTTGCGTGACACAAACGTGGCGCAAGTCCAACATAAATCTGCCCCAAAGTCTTAAGGTTCGTGAAAAGGCCGCCATAAATATCTGGAGCGAAGCATCTCCACAAATCCGTTGCCTGAAGAGCTATGCTTTAAAAACCTGTGTGGGTATCCTGCAAGAAACAGGAATTAAATGTCTTGAATTTCAATGACCATGAGTAAAGATGAACAGTGCCAGAATGGAGGTTCTCCTAATGGGGTAGGCCCCAAAGTTCAGGCATTAGGTATGACCATCCAGTCCTTTATCTCTTGGTCTTTTAATGACTTGTACTAAAATAGCAAGATTCCTGAGGATGTTTTGAAATTCTAACGTCAACTTTAAATTCGACATAGGGTCAGTGGTCTGGTTAGGATTTTTTTTTTACCTCTAACAGTTAAAATAAACATTACCTTGCATAGAAATCGATGCAAACCGTCTTATAATTTCTAAACCGGAATTAGCACTTTTGAGAGAGCTACCTAGGGGGCCAGTTCAGGTGGCTCTAGTTAGTCCAGAATGCGGCAGTTTGGCAGATACTTGAAATTAATACTCTACAGCATCGAGGTAGGTCTTGCTACGCTACATTGTTGCTTGTAACCAGATACATTACTTTTAACCTACCTAGCTTGCTTTTTTAAATACCTGATAGCCAACAACCCTTCCTAACTGAGGGAGAAGATCAAAGTGGCTGTTAAGCTTGGAAGTCTCTTCGCCGGCTGCTTGCTCATGGTGCTTACGTTTTTTAATGAAACTTGTGTGAAGACCTCATTGGCGCAGCTTTGATTTACAGCTGGCTAAAAGCTTAGAATCGCAGGGAAAATCAACTTAAGTTGTAACACCCACCAGCTTTTAGTTGTCCCATGGGCTATATTCCTATGGAAGGAGACTGAAGTACTTCTGTCCTGTGGCCAAACGTGACATTCCTTGCCCGAAGTAATCAAACCTAAGTCCACTGTCCTAGGGTTCAGAACAGTTTTTAAAAGGTTCCCGTTTTTCCAGGCAATGAGGTGCAAGCTCAAAGAAGCAATTCATTTTGTAGCGTTCGCATAATAAAATAAAGCTTAATGCGCCACATGTACAAAGGATGTTTTTTTGTGGTGGCCAACAGGTCGAATGCAAAACAGCTTTTTTTTTTCATGTACAAAGCCCTATTTGCGATTTGGTAACCTATTACTGAATCTAACATTTGGTTTGCTATTCGGTTTTAGGAAGGGGCATGTTGTTGGTTTCCCTTCCTAATACCAAATCGCAGTGGTATTTGTGAATGTTTTGCGACTGAAATGAGGTCGCAAAACATTAGCATTTTACTTCCTAAGTAGGTGGTAACCCATTCGCAAATCCGAACCCTTTGTGAATGTTTGTAAAAACATTTTTTGAAAGCAGGCAGTTGTCCCACAGACCACTGCCTACACTTAAAAAATAATTTCTTTTTTTTTTTTTAATGCTTCCCGTTTTCCTTTAAGGGATTCCAAATGGGTCACAAACCGAGACCTCCCTCAGTATTCATGAGGAAGCTCTATTCGCGACCCACTGGGAATCACAAAATGTGTCAAAGGCACATTTGTACATTGGTGTTTGCGATTATCAAATAGAAAAATAACAAAAATGAGCAATTTGGCCCTCGCAAACAATTACCTTTGTACATGTCGCCCAAAGACATCTATACTGTTTGCTTTGCAAGGGCCTATGCAAAGAGTGCATCCTTCCATTTGTGGGTCGGGGATATCCTAACAGAAAAATTGGATATTTTGTGGGGATTAGGGGGTGGGTAGATATTTATATAATCCCGTAGTAGAAACCCAATTAAAGCAATGCTCTTTTTTTCTTTTCTTTCTCAGTGTGGAGGATGGTGTTTCCTTATTTCCAGTCATAACGTTGGGGAACCGAAAGATCATTTTCTCATTTATTTATCTTTGCTGCAGAGCTGTTAACTTAAGAAAACAAAGCTATATATGAATCCCCAGAATATATAAACCGCTCCTTGGGAGGAATTGCGAGGCTTATTTTGGAATTAAAGTGTGTGAAGTGATGTCAGTTGGTTTAGTTATACGAGTCTTCTGCCTGCCTGAGAAGCGTGTTGGAAGGGCCTGGCCAGCCCTGGGCTAGGAGCAGTGTGCTCCTTTTCAGGAATGTGCACATGTACAGTAAGTGAAGATAGATGCACTCCCTGCTCGCATGCGTGGAGACGGGTCACTGCGAGTTGAAGCTTGGCAGATCCATTCCTCGAGCACAGTGATGGCTCAATGGAGTGGGAATTGTCCGGCATTAAATCTTCACACATTTATCACTGCTCGCGTCCAGCGCGCCCGCTCCTGCTCGGGAGTCTCTTGGCCGACCGCTTGTCATGGTGCTCACGTTTGTTTGTGACACTTGTGTGAAGACATCATTGGCACAGCTTTGATTTACAGCTGGCTGCTAAATGCTTGGAATCTCGAGGGAAGTACATTTCCTGTAGCCCAGGCTTCATGTTGGAGCATTATGTGAAAGAAGCTTGTGCCGAGCTTGGAAAAGAGCAGCACTGTCACATGTAAACCCTCTGTTTCTGGGAGATTTGGGTCTTAACTCGCGTCGGATGCTCTTTCTGCTGCTGCTCTTTTTCCTCTTGATGTCGTGCTTTACTAATTTTTTTGCGGAAGTGAAAATGTGTCTTTTTAGTCAAGTGACAGCTGTTTTCTAAACTATTCAGAAGTCTCTGTATGTTTATCAAATGTATGTATTGAATACAAGCCCCTCCCATCTTTTCAATTTGCTCCTGTTACTGTCCTTTCGAAATCATTGCTTTTGATTGATAAATAGGCTTAGTAGTCCCTCCTTGGTGGCACCTTGTCTGCATTTGTAACCTCCCACGAGGACTGGACTTTTTACATGTGTTACACAGTCTGCTTTATCAAAGCTGAGAGCACTATTTTCTTTAATGATCCAACACTATTCCACCCACGAAGTGCTTTCCTACAAGGCAGCACCCTGCCCGCTTTTATATTTTTAATATTAATATATTTATTTTATTTACAACAGGGTCCACGCTTATTTATTTTACAGCGCAGTCCACTTTCACTATAGAAGCCATGTTTATTTATTTATTTAATTTACAGCACAGTCAACTTTCAGTTTAGCGGTAGCGCTACAAAATCTTTCTTTCTTTTTTCTTTATGGCTGAAAGCGCCCCATACTGCGCTTTCACTTTAATGTTGGCCACGCACCTTTCTTTAGACGCGGCTCACTGTAACCTGAATATGGCGAGCAACGTCTACAGAAAGGTGCGCGGCCACCATTAAAGTGGTCTTGCATTTGCGAGAGTTTGAGCTACTAGCATTATAAATAACAGTGCATTTTATTTGAGTGTTGCTTTTATAAATCCATAAATAAAAGGCATTGTCATTTACAATGCAAATAGCTTAAACTCTCGGATCACTTCTGAACCTGCAAAAGCACTCTCATAGGACTGCCCTCCTGCCTGTATCCTGCTGTGTTTTTCAGAGGATTACCCTGTTGTACCAAGAGTACTGCCTTCCTGGATGAAACCTGCCAGGGCTCTTAAAAGGCCTGCTCGCTGCTTCAAATCTGCTTCTCGGCTTGAACCGAAGACTTCCAGAGTGAGTCCAAGGGGAAGTTGACTGGTCTAACGATTAGGGCTTCAGTGAAAGAAAAGGCTCCATTCATCCTAAACGCACACCTGGACCCAGCCTGAGTGAGTACTGTCCCTCCAAGTGGTGCCCCCCTGTCCTGGACTCTTGGAAGTGGTACTAAAGTTGTCCAGATGGCTCAAATGCAAAACCTGTAGCTTTTCTGCCAAAAAGTGCTCTGAGAACCGAGAGGAGACCGAGTCCTACCTCCCAATCCGCCCAAGGTTCATCGCCGGTTGTCCTGACTTCGTGGCAGCTCCCACTACCGTCTTCTTTTTTTGCATAAAATCCTGTTCAGCGGCTCCTCGCAGAAGGGTTTTCTGGCCCTGTTTAGTCTTTGTTAGCTACTTCCTGCAGCTTTGTCCTGCTGGAGAGTTTAGACTTCCAAAAAAGAGACTGAGCTAGAACCTAGTAATCTGCACTGTGACTTCGGCCAGTGGCTCCCTGACAACGCCTCCTTATCCAACACAGCCAGCTGCCTTTCCCTGTCGAATTTACCTTCTCGGACATTTTTCTTTAAATATATTTTAGGTCCAAAGGTAAGCATAGCCAGGAAATTAACATACCCTCCAGTGAGAAATTGAGTAGTTGGTTGACTGGGATGAGAGCCCTGATCTATCAATAGCCACAATCCCTTGCACGGTGAACCACAAAAAGTAGCGAAATAAACCTGTGTTTAACTATTTGGTAGCTTGGCACAGAAAGCAGTAATAAAGTGACAACACAACACAAGAAAAATCCCTAACCAATTTAGACAAGCACTGGCGTTGCCAATAGGGCTCGCATTAGGAAAGTTTGAGCTATTGGTCTTGTAAATGACACTTTTTTTATTTATGTGTTAGTTTTGAAAATAGCTAAATTAATAGCTTTGTCATTTACAATGCCAATAGTTATAACTTTTGCAAATGTGACACCTATAGCATTTGTAATGCAACATGTTTTGTATTTACGTGACTTAGATGTATTGATATTACAAATAACAATGGCTTTTAATTTTTTTTGTAAATAATTAATACTTAAGTGATTGTAATTTATAATGGCAATAGCTTAAAATTTTGTAAATTTTTTTTGTGAAGATTATGTTCAGTGTAATTTATTGTGACGAAAATCCAAGAACAGAAGTGAAATATTAACATCTTTTTTTGACATTTGTAATAAAGCTTGAAACATTGAGAGAACATATTTGAACCAGTTGTTGTTGAATGGTTGCACAGATTGATGCTGTGATGGTGCGAAGTGATGTTGTGGTGGCGACGAGTGATGCTGTAGCGTTCAGTGATGCGGTGGTAGCGCATAGTGATGGCACATACATATATATAATGCATATACATATATATGTGCATATGTGTGCAGGTAGAGGTTTTGAGAGGTAGAGTAGTAGAGTGAGTAGTAGAGAGTATTAGAGTAGTACAAAGTTAGTAGAGAGTGAGTAGTAGAGGGTGAGTAGTAGAGAGTGAGTAGTGGATAGTAGAGAGTAGTAGAGTGAGTAGTAGAGAGCAAGTATTATTGTAGTAGAGGGTGAATAGTACAGGGTGAGTAATAGAGTGAGTACTAGAGTAGTAGAGAGTGAGTACTAGAGTAGTAGTCATTAGAGAGTGGATAGACAGATTGAAAGCGTGGATGGATGAGTGAACGAGTAAATGAATGAAGAAAAGGTTAGATTCCAACAAACTTAAATTACAGGAGTGCAAATAGACAAAGGCATATTATTACTTTATACAAAGTGGGCAATGCGATACATTAGTCATGCGCGCCACTTCCCTGGGACCTCAGTTGGTTCATCCCAGCACACACCTACAGTACTGTTCTCTTCCTTCACCGCAGGATCACAGTCTGCTGCTGTTCTCCTTAAAGTCATTTTAAGGAAGCGGACGAGTGTTTATTGGAAACTGGAGTCTGTGCAAGGAGAGGGGAATGGAAAGAAGCAGGCTCTACTATGTATAGCGGCCATGCTGGTAAAGAGACTAGGAAGAGATCCGTTGCAGCAGGAGCTGCGTCCCCAAAAGTAATGCCGGTAAAGAGCTAGCAAGCAGACAGGAATGAATGAGTAAGATGGGTTAGGGGAGAAGAAGAAACCAACACGACTGCTTGGGGTGAGGGGGTCTACTTTCTCCTGACAAAGCCCCTGCTAAGGTCCGTACTGTTATGTTCCAAACCTGTCCAGCATGGCTGTCGACTCTACTCTGATCCCCGGCTGAGAGTATACATTGAGCCTTTCCCCTTGGTAGAAGACTGAAAAATGTACAGTGCACACATACCGTTTGAAGTCCCTCATTAGCCTTCTCAGTGCTGACGCAATGCTGATGATTAAAATAACTCTTTAAACTTTCCCTAGTGCAGAAAAGACCAGTCTTCCTCTTAACAACCCGGAGTACAAACAACCCCAAATAACATGCAGCAACACCGAAGGGAAGCAGAAGATTCGACACGATGAAACCAAATCTTGGTGCAGCTAAAGTGTTTAGCCTGTCTAGCTCTACTGAATGTATTTAATAAAAAATAAGGTTGTAGCAATTCTAGCGCATTATGAAGCATTTGTCCTTACACTTAAATAAATACCCCCCCCCTCTGCTTCGTTGATGATACATCCTAAAGAACACTATTCGTAAGATTACGTGAGGCGCTCCAGAAACGGCCGCTGCAAAGACATTAAAGTTACAGTGTAGCGACGCACTAGCACTACTGAATGTGTTTTAAAATAGTTATATAACCCGATGCCGCGTGCGTGTCCCTCCATTGAGCGTGCACATATAACCAAAGCCCCAAAAAGTAACAAACATTTGTAGTTAGACATTACGCAAAAGTAAACGCACTGCACAAAAAACATACCTTTGGTGCGTCAGTATCCTAGCTCCTTGTGTATAAAAAAACCAGGAATTATAAGCAAAGATGGCCAGCTTGAGAAGTCAGAATGCTCTGCAAACACTGGGGGCGTGGGCTGAAGGAGGCCTGATGGAGCCCGGAATGTCAATGTGTTTGTCATGCTGCGCTGAGGGAAGCTCCCCTTCACGCCTCTTTCACAGCCAGGTGAATGACAATAGAAGTTCTTGTGCTTTTGCTCAGTCCCCACCCTGCAAACGATCAGGGGGGGGGAGGGCTGCCAAGTTGAACTAGCAGTAAAAGGGCTCTTCCCGGAGGACGAGGATGGAAACAAGCCACAGGTGCTGCTTATTTATCTTATGTAACACAACTAAATTCACAACCTCAATCCACGTTGTGCTCTGCACCCCAAACTGAAGAGACTCACGGCATCATGCTAGCCAGGACCCAGTCTCATTAAAGAACCGCCGCCTGGTTCAGTGGTTAAGTTACATGCGGTTTCATCTGATTTCAATATCCACTGGTTTCTGGAACTCTGCTGAGCTGGCCCGGGTAAGCTTCCACTTGTATCGCAGGACTGGTTATTTATTGCGTATTTATCTTGTGTGACGTGCGTTTGGAGGAGGCAGTACAGATGGGTAGAATGACTTTATTGGCATTATTATATATATACATCAGGACCCGTATTAATGTCATCTGCCTGGAATAACATCCTGATCTATGCAACATACTGACCATCTATGTGTTGCACACGCCAGGACTAGAAGAATGAATGGAAGAATGAAAGTTGAATGTTAGAATATTAGGTAGAGTAAAAATTTAAATAAGTGAGTATGAGAGTATGTGTGAAGTATGGTTGTTACTGGGTAGGTCTTAATATAGTATAAATTTCCCCTTCTTTTTCTCTCCCCCCATCAGTGTATGTCTTTTTTATGCTCTAAAAGTATCACGTGAATCTAAAATACAATTTACCTTTGTATATTTTTGTTACCTCAACTCTAAAAATATATTTAAAAGAAATAAAAATATATATATTTCTAATATGTTCTCTTGAGCTTACTTGGATTGACCTTGTGTTTGTTGTGTGCAGTGTCAGCCCCTAGGCTAATCACCCCTTATATATTGTTTGGATCCTCTAGCTAGGGCCATTATATCCCTAGGCAGGGTGCTTTCTTTTGTTCTATTCACAGTTGTCTCCCCCCTATGGCCTGCCTATATCCTTAAAAAACCCATCGGGGAACCCCCTTCTTTTGTTCATTATTATATAGCGCAAACAAGGCCTAAAAGCATCGTAGCACTTTAAATGAGCACTAGTCACATTACACAAGTTCAGATTCATTTATTTGTTAAACACCGGGAAAATAAGTGATGTGCCCAGAATCACGCCAGGACCCAAACCTGGTTCTCCAGTTCTAAAGTTGCATTAACTGCTCTAGTGCGGCTCGCACAGTTAAGCCCCTCTTCCCTTGATTCTAACGTAGTTACTCGTGACCCTGGTGTGTGTGTAGAGTGGTGAGGGTAGCCATAGAGCTGGCACATGCGCAGTCGTACCCCCGCATCCCAGGAGATCTCACGTGCAAGCCAACAGCAGTATATATTGCACTGCAGGGTGGGCGGCAGTATGTAATGGGTGTGGGGGAGGAGATGTGGGGCTTTCAGTGAGGTGCGCCAAGAACCATCGATGAGGCATCTCTAAGCCACGCATGTTGTATTGATAGCAGCGCGGAAGACAATTTAGCGCCTAGATGAAATTTCGGACTTCGCATTTTGATTACAGAGCAAGTGACGAGGGTGCGTTTTAGGACGCTCCTCTGTGAAATAAACCTCCTAGTGGCACGTCTAGGTTAAAAAGAAAGGGTGTGTTGTCCTAACACGCGCAGTGCTTGTTGCTGCCTTCAAGTCTAGGCGCTCGCCCTTTGGTGAGCTATGGTGAAAGGGCTGCTCAGGACTACACAATTTGTTCGTGTGAGGAGAACGGTGGCATTACCCAGGCACCGGATTTCAAGACACAAGCACAGGTCTAGCTGAAAACTGACTGGATTAGCGTAAACTGTACAATTTCTTATTTGAAGACGGGTGAAACGAATTTGCTCCTCTTTCTGGCATGCAAGTATGTCATATATGATGACAACTTCCGTTTACTGCGTTTCGACGTCGTGCAAAAACATGTTTTGGGCAGTGTTTGAGGGTTTGGGGTGTTAGGGGAGGAGAAGCGTGTTAGTGGAGGAGAAGCCGCAGAGCGCACGCACCGAATCTGAGACTAAAAAGGAAAATAACAACCAGCTACCCAAAAGATTCTTTGGAAAGACAAAAATGTGAAAGAAGTTTAATGGAAGCGTTTTAAATAAAATAGGTGAGGTGATGGGAAAAGGCAAAAGGAGGAGTGCTGCTACGGCCTGGGGGAAGCTGGCTGGGGAGGGGGAGGAGAAATAAAAGTAAGGCTGTGTTTGCGGGGAGAGAGAGGGGAGGTGCTGGAGCTGGGGAACAGAGTTTATGGCCCAAAAGCGCGTGCCTGTGGCCACGTGAACTTAAAGAAAACCGCTGGAACGAAGCCCTTAGTTTGACTAGGATTTTCAGGACATGAATTCTCGCTCCGCTCAATGCGCTTGCGCGCATTGATAGGTCGCGAGACCTAAAAAACGGAATAAATTGTAATAAAATCTTTGACACCAATACAACAACAATCCAATAAGTAGACCCAGAGTTGTGAATTTTTCAAGTTTTTAGTGAAATCTGGTACCTAAAAGATCAAAGTGCCAACTGTGGACATTTGATCTTGCAACATGGGGTCAAATTTGAAAGTTAAGGCCGACTGTGAGGAAGAGCGATTCGGACACAAGAATGGATTGGGCCCAGTCAGTGCTTACCTTCAGACTTAGAAAGATTATTGAAGAAACATGTCTGAGAAGGTAGAAGTTCAGCGGCGCAAGGCTGAAGGAGTGTCTGAGGAGGGAGTGTCATTGTATGACCGTGTAGTGAAGTCACAGAGGAGATTCTTACCTTCGGACTTTGCTGCTGAAATGGAAGTTGAAAATCTCCAGTGGGACGAGGCAGAGGGCTATAGCCAAAGACAGTTCCATGAGATCGGATTACCCTTTGGCGAAGGGCCACTGAAAAGGAGTTGCTATTGTGCAGCAGAACGTATCCGGAGAAGTTGCGAAGTCAATCTGACTGAGGATGCAACTCGGGCGGATAGGCGAGACACCAGAGGGGTCCCACAAGTCAAGGACCCTTGGTTGTGGTGCTAAGGGTACCCAGATGGACAATTTCTAAAACTGAGGTCTAGAAACAAAATTTGGCCAAAATGTGCTCTGGGAACCAGAAGACTTTGACCAACCTGGTACAGGACTCTCTCAGGTGGATCCAGGTGCGAGTTCTAGATAGGATGTCGCTGTTGCTCTGAACAAGAGGCCGACAAACTAGCCCTTGGAATCACTTCTGATAGTACTGGGTGCAGGTAAAGATACAGGGCTCATCAGCAGGTCTGACCTCTGAAGCGTCAAGGCAGGCTTCATGCAGCATAGCAGTCGTTGCAGGCAGCAGTCTGGCTGAGTGCACAGCAGGTCATAGCAGCAGGCAGTCCTCACAGATCTACCCCAGGTCCAGTAGTGAACTGAAGAGTGCATCTGAAGACCCTATTTTTATACACTGGTGCCCTTCTGAAAGGTAGAATAAGCTACTGGAAAGGTTCTTGAAGGTCATGGAATTTCCCGACTCCTCTGCCATGACTCCATGCTGGCTGCAGTGACAATACAGGGTGTTAGTCCTTTTTTGTGGGGACAGGGCGCTGCCTATTCAGGTATAAGTGGGGTTGTGCTCCACTCCAACCCCCACCCCCTCCAGCCAGTGGTGACCCATTGAGGCACACCTAATCCCTCTATTATGGGACAGTCTGGGAGGAATTCCCAATGTCTGTCAGCTACCCCCAGCCATGCCTAACCCAAGACAGACTGCAAGCACAAAGGGTCGATGGCAGGAAAATGGAAACTTGCTAAAAGTGGCATTTTTGTAAATATAATGAAAAGTCTGGCGTTACCATCAAAGAGGGTTTATCATTACAGTTCCATAGGTACCAAACTTGACATATTTACCTCTCAATTGGAATTACAACTTAGGTAATAAGGAATCCCCAATGTTATCCTATGGGAGGGGTAGGCCTCACAGTAGCAAAAAGTGATTTTGGGAGTTTATCACTACCAGGACATGGAAAACTTAAAAGTACATGTCCAACCTTTTAATTACACATCATCATGCCCTGAGGGCTGCCTAGGGCCTCCCTTAGGCGTGTCTTATAAGTAATAAAAAGTAAGTTAAAACTTTAGCAAGGGGGTTTAAATACCAAGTCGCCATGGCAGTGTGACACTGCCTTCAGACTGCAATGATAGGCTTTAAACAAGTTTTAGAATTCTACTTAGGTGAGTGATACAATAAGTGCTGCAAGCCCACTGGTAGCATTTATTTTACAGGCCCTGGGTATATGGTATACCACTCTACGAGGGACTTGCAAGTAAAGTTAAATATGTCAATCAAGTATATACCAAGCCAACCATTTAGGGAAGTGAGCACAAGCACTTTAGCACTAGTTAGTAGTGGTAAAGCGCACAGAGTCCTAGGGCCAACAGAAGCAACAAGCATTTGCAATGCAATAGGTCTCTCATTAGGAAAGTTTCAGCTATTGGTCTTGTAAATGACAATATTTTTATTTATGTGTTGGTTTTGAAAATAGCTAAATTAATAGCTTTGTCATTTACAATGCCAATAGTTATAACTTTCGCAAATGTGACACCTATACCATTGGTAATGCAACATGCTTTGTATTTACGTGACTTAGATGTATTGATATTACAAATAACGATGGCTTTTAATTTTTTTAAATAATAAATACTTAAATAAAAGTGATTGTAATTTATAATGGCAATAGCTTAAACTTTTGTAAATAACTTTTGTGAAGATTATGTTTAGTGTATTTTATTGTGACGAAAATCCAAGAACAGAAGTGAAATAATAACATCTTTTTGTGACATTTGTAATAAAGCTTGAAACATTGAGAGAACATATTTGACCCAGTTGTTGTTGAATTGTTGCACAGATTGATGCTGTGATGGCGCCGAGTGATGTTGTGGTGGCCCTGAGTGATGTTGTGGTGGCCCTGAGTGATGTTGTGGTGGCCCTGAGTGATGCTCTGGTGGCCCTGAGTGATGATCTGGTGGCCCTGTTGATGCTCTGGTGGCCCTGAGTGATGCTCTGGTGGCCCTGAGTGATGCTCTGGTGGCTCTGAGTGATGCTCTGGTGGCTCTGAGTGATGCTCTGGTGGCTCTGAGTGATGCTCTGGTGGCTCTGAGTGATGCTCTGGTGGCTCTGAGTGATGCTCTGGTGGCTCTGAGTGATGCTCTGGTGGCTCTGAGTGGTGCTCTGGTGGTGCTGAGCGGTGCTGTGGTGGTGCTGTGGTGGTGCTGTGTGGTGCTGTGGTGGTGCTGAGTGGTGCTGAGTGATGCTGTGGTGGTGCTGAGTGATGCTGTGGTGGTGCTGGAGAGGTGCTGAGTGGTGCTGATGATGGTGCTGATGATGGTGCAGAGTGGTGCTGATGATGTGGTGGTGCTGTAGTGGTGCTGCTGAGTGGTGCTGTGGTGGTGCTGTGGTGCTGTGGTGGTGATGTGGTGTTGAATGATGCTGTGGTGGTGCTGAATGATGCTGTGGTGGTGCTGCTGAGTGATAATGTGGTGGTGCTGAGTGATAATGTGGTGGTGCTGTGGTAGTGCTGTGGTGGTGCTGAATGATGCTGTGGTGGTGCTGTGGTGGTGCTGTGGTGGTGCTGAGTGGTGCTGTGGTGGTGCTGAGTGGTGCTCTGGTGGTGCTGAGTGATAATGTGGTGGTGCTGAGTGATAATGTGGTGGTGCTCTGGTGGCGCTGAGTGATAATGTGGTGGTGCTGAGTGATAATGTGGTGGTGCTGAGTGATAATGTGGTGGTGCTGTAGTGGTGCTGTGGTGGTGAGTGGTGCTGAGGTGGTACTGTGGTGGTGCTGAGTGGTGCTGTGGTGGTGCTGGGTGGTGCTGTGGAGGTGCTGAGTGGTGCTGAGTGGTGCTGTGGTGGTGCAGAGTGATAATGTGGTGGTGCTGAGTGGGGCTGTGGTGGTGCTGAGTGATAATGTGGTGGTGCTGAGTGATAATGTGGTGGTGCTGAGTGATAATGTGGTGGTGCTGTGGTAGTGCTGTGGTGGTGCTGGAGAGGTGCTGAGTGGTGCTGATGGTGCAGAGTGGTGCTGTGGTGGTGCTGTGGTGGTGCTGTAGTGCTGCTGCTGAGTGGTGCTGCTGAGTGGTGGTGCTGAGTGGTGGTGCGTGATAATGTGGTGGTGCTGAGTGATAATGTGGTGGTGCTGTGGTGGTGCTGAGTGATGTGGTGGTGCTGAGTGGTGGTGCTGAGTGATGTGGTGGTGCTGAGTGGTGGTGCTGGAGTGGTGCTGAGTGATAATGTGGTGGTGCTGAGTGATAATGTGCTGGTGCTGTGGTGGTGCTGTGGTGCTGCTGAGTGATGCTATGGTACTACTGAGTGAATGTGCTTCCCTCCCCATTGTGAGATCTGAGCCCTATTGCCTTTGCCTGTCTCTAAATTGCTGCAATATATCATCAACTTAAAAAGCTTGTATGTTGACTTTTATTGCAGAGCTGCATGCACTGAGCCGCAGCAGACTCTATTCAATAGGGAAGTAAAACTCACGTAGACCAGCAACAGCCTTGCCTGGCTAAATTGGCACGAGGGTTAATTGTTATTTTATTTTTACAAAGACATACCTAAAAAAACAAGCAATATGAACACCAGATTACATCACATAGTGGGTACGAAGAGGCCACTACAAAGTTTTACTCGTGTACCGTCACGCAGCACCCTACAGTCCTTTACGTATTAAAAGGCACTAGTGCATTGGCCAATGTCTTCGATGTGCTAACTCGCCGCATGTTGTGCGACCACATAGACCAATAAATTATAAGTAAAAATGTCACAGAGGCCCGGAGATCACAACCAATCACTCACAATCGATTGAAAGAATGCTCCGGACACCATTGGCACGCGAGGATAAAAAAATATAATTGCAAAAAAAAAGTTTGTACACCCACCACAGTACCGTATTATATAACGTTTTGCCAACTTTCATCTGCTCATCACAGTAGTTCGCATAATTCACCATAAGAAAGGAGCCGCTTCCTAATAGCCGGTAAAGTTTAATATTACAAACTTGACATTTAAAACCGTGGGGAAAAAGTGCAAGGGTACAGAAAATACCCTTCTGTTCACGGCTGCCTTTCACAACAAAGTTTACGCGCGAGAAACGTCGCCTAGTGTAAATAATAAGCCGATAACACTTCGGGCTTAGGATCCTTTAACATCACCAGCTAAACGTAAACACGAGAGCCACTCTATGCACTGCTAGTTGAATCAGAGGGTGACGACGTTAGACGTCACTGCTACATGCAGCGCTCATGGTTGGTTGGCATGTAGATGCAACAGGCTCGCATTACGGCAGAACAGAGCTATTATGTAACAGAGCTCTTATGTAACTAGCCATTACAGCGCCATTCTCTGCTGACACAACCGATACAAAGACAGCCCTGTAAATAACAAGCATGGCAAAAGAGACACAGAGACTATTTCAGCAGCCCTAATAAATGCACTATCAATGTGTAAACATGCCTTAGAAACCTTTTCTTTGTTGGAAGAAGGTACTTTGGACCTGCTATTTATTACTGAAACTTGGTTGGATGGTTCAAGTGCTCCTGACATCGAACAAGCCATTCCAAGAGGGTTCAAGATCCGTAGGAAGGATAGGTCTAGTGGTAGAGGTGGAGGGTTAGCAATCATTTTTAGAGAGTCTTGGGAGCTTAATGTGGAAGATTTAGATGATCTCGAGGACGGCGAGATTATGAATTTCTCGTTAGTTTTGTCCCCTCATTTCACTCTGGGTGGCTCCCTCATTTACCACCCCCCCCCCCCGGCCCGCGGAACGATTCCTTAAAGCTCTCTTGGAGACTCTCGTCCCTAGAGCAGTAAGATTCTCTCGTTTCTTGCTGCTCGGTGATTTAAACATTCATGTAGATTGTCAGGAACGTCAGGAAAGTAAGCTCCTATCCGACTCCTTTGACCTGGCCTCTCTTACCCAATGGGTTTCCTCCCCTACTCATTCGGGCGGTCACATTTTGGACGTCATCTGTTCTAACTTTTCATTGAAGGTGGAAGCCCCCCAAATACTCACTTGGACTGATCACCAGCTTATTAGATTTTCTTGGTCAGCCTTGAAAGACTCACCTAAAGTCTACCTGAATACACGCCCCCCAAAAATCAACATAGGCAATTTTTCTGCTTGGCTGGATCAGAATAGGCCCCAGTTGGGAGGAGATTTAGATTCTGCTGTGGAGATTTATGATAGGTGGATTCGAGCAGCCCTGTCTGTGTCTTCAAAGGCGACTGACCCCGGCAGAAGCAGGATGACTCCTTCACAACCATGGTATTCGCCCCATCTTCGAGCTGGTAAATTAGTCTGTAAAAAACTGGAGCGAGCTTGGAGGGTGGCTTATTGCCCACAAGCTAAGGCATCTTACCGCTCTGCTCAGCGGGAATATTATGCCAATATCAAGCTGGCCAAAACTGAATATTTTGCCAGAAGAATTGAGAAGGCGAATAACAATAGCCGTGAGATCTTTTCTATAGTAAAAAGTTTCCTTTCTCCATGTGCTGAACACATTTCTATCAAGCCCTCTACGGAATGGTGCGAAAGCCTTTCCTCCTTTTTCTTGACAAAAATTGCCAAAATCGAGCAAAGTCTCAGAGCTATCGGTGGGGGGAGCCGGACTGAGGATAGGGTTGGATCTAATGTCGAACCCACACACACCATGGAGAGCTTTGTCCCACCTTCGGTGGAGGACACCTTAGTGGCAATCAAATCGTTAAAATCTGGTGCCCCTGGTGACACCTGCCCGGCCAGGGTGTTGGCTGAAGTGGCAGAAGCAGTGGCACCTGAGGTTTCTCAAATAATGGGTCTATCTTTTACATCAGCCAGGGTTCCTAACGAATGGAAACAGGCTAAGTTGCTTCCTTTGTTAAAAAAGGTGGGTGCAGATCCTACTGTGCCTAGTAATTATAGACCTATATCTCTACTACCAGCTATGGCAAAAATTGGGGAGAAACTAGCTTTCGCCCAGCTTAATGCCTTTGTAGAAACCTCTGAGCTCTTACACCCTGCCCAATCTGGCTTCCGTGCAGCTTATAGCACTGAGTCGGCGCTGGTGGAGATTACTGAGGCCATTAGGGAGTGTCTGGACAGTGGCGGCAGAGCGGCTCTGATTTTATTAGACCTCTCTGCCGCGTTCGATACTGTCCCTCATTCACTCCTTCTTACCCGCCTAGCGGAGATTGGTGTGGTGGGCTCAGCATTGAAATGGGTAGAATCCTTTTTATCGGATAGGTCTCAGCAGGTCTGGATCCCACCTTTTTCATCCTCGGTCAGGCCCCTCACTACCGGGGTTCCTCAAGGCTCCACATTGAGTCCCCTGCTTTTTAATGTTTATCTTACCCCCCTCATTGTGCTTGCCGAACAAATGGGAGCAAAAATCATAGCGTACGCACATGATACGCAGCTTTTATTTACCTGGAAGGATGCAGCAACTAACACAGAGGTTGTCCGTTCGTGCCTTTCCGCTGTGTTTAACTGGTTAGCAGCTGCACAGCTGAAGTGCAACGAAGACAAGACAGAAATTTTGCTGTATGGCCAATTTCCATCCAACTTCAGAGACCTCTTGTGGCCGTCTGATTTTCCCCAGCCAGGCTCAGTTACTATCGCTGCCAAGAATTTGGGAGTCTGGTTTGGAGAGGATCTGAGATTCGAAGCACACATAAAAAAACTTACTGCTGTGTGCTTCGGCTCTCTAAAAGCCATGAGAAAGTTCTTCCCGTATCTGCCATCATCAGCTAGAGAGTCGGTTGCTAGAGCTCTAATTTTATCTAGGCTCGACTATGCCAACTCTTTTTAGCGGCACTCCAGCTTTCTTAGTTGCCCGACTGCAGATTATCCAAAATGCGACAGCACGGCTGCTGTATAACATTCCTAGCAGAGAAAGCGTGCGAGCACACCTAAAGGAACTTCATTGGCTGCCGATTGCTCAAAGGATAACTTTTAAAATTCTCACTTTAGCATTTAAGGCAGTCCATGACATGGGACCATCCTATCTAAGAAAAAGATTCAGCCGCTATGTACCCACACAGCCGCTACGTTCAGCCGGCTGCAACCTCTTGAGTGTGCCCCGCTTCCAGCGAGTACGACTAGGCTACTCGCTTGCTGTTGTCGCAGCTAGGACTTGGAACGCCCTTCCCCTCTCCCTGAGATCGACTGAACATTTTGCTTCATTTAAGAAAGCACTAAAAACTCATCTTTTTAGAACAGCCTATTAGTGTTATTTTTCCTTTAGATGGCCACTTGCTTGTTTTCCTTTTTCGCGCCAGGATACTCTGGAGTAATGGAGCGCGTTATAAAACAGCAAATAATAATAATAATAACATGTAGCACTAAAGGGCACATGTATCTTGGTTGTAGTGAGAGGTCAGACACCTTCAATACACTCTAATTGAGGGGCGCAATGGTGACTTGTTGCACTGTAATATTAACAAAAATAATAACTTGTGTTGTGTATATAATGCGGTCTACCTCACTTATGCCATTTGTTAGCATTGTACATAAAAGGGAGTCCAACTTAATTGACTAACCTCGGAAGGATTGAAGGCTGAGTCTAGATTGCAGGATTTACACTTGTGACCTATAGATTGTTGTGAAAAAACATGCAGAGAAGCAATCAAGAAACAGTAATGAGGAAGGTGGTGGGCGGGGGCTGTCGACTGTAACACACAGGCTGTGTGAGGCGGAGCGAATTAAGTAACAAAAGAGCAGTGAGGAGTATACTGGCGCAAGAAGAAACAGTACGTTTTGCAAATACAGCGACTTAAAAACGCACATACTTGCACAATACCAATGTTGTCATAGGCACAATGCTATGTTTGTTTGCACAAAACATGGGAAATCAGTATAGCTAATACAATAAAGAAAGAAACATTGTCAAAGAAGCTGTGGTAGGGAATGAGAAAAAGAATGGAGAAGGGCGAGTGGTGGTAAACAACTTGTAGGAAACAAAGGAGCGAAAGCTACCGCTTATTTTGTAAAAGGCAGAAAAAGCGCTTTGCCACACCAGGTCAGTAAAACGTATAAACATTGTAATCCCGCAGATGCTGATAAGGATAATCAGAGAGTGTTTAGGTGTAAATAAAAGCACCATAAAATGAAATATGGTACCTTAACCGAAAGTTGCTAGGAAGCAATCAAGAATTAGGTGGACGACGGAAGCGAGAGTAACACAACTAGGGGGAGTGGGAGCAGGAGGGGTCAACAGACATGGGTGTAGGAGTAGCGGGTGGGGAGGAAGGGAAAATAAGGACACGTTGGAAGAAGCAACGTGGAGCTCAAAGGAAGACGCACACGATAAAGAATGGAGAAGGGCGAGTGGTGGAAAACAACTTGTAGGAGACAAAGGTGCAAACGCTAGTGCTTATTTTGTAAAAGGCAGAAAAATCGGTTTGCCACACCAGCTTACGCACTATTTACACAAAAACGTAAACCCATTGTAATCCCGCAGATGCTTATAAGGAGAATCGGAGTGTGTTTAGGTGTAAATAAAAGCACCATAAAATGACATATGGTACCATAATGCTAGAAAGCCATCAAGAATTAGGTGGACGACGGAAGCGAGAGTAACACAGTTGGGGGAGAGGGAGGGGGCAACAGTCATGGGTGTGGGAGTAGCTGGTGGGAAGGAAGAGGAGCTTGAGGAAAGACGCACTCGAAAAACAAGTTGGATGGTGTGGGGGCCGGCCGTGGGCAGCAACAGCAGGGCTGAATAATTAGGGGGGAGGAGAAATGCCTGAGGCCGAGCGCACGCTGGGGGAAGCTTCTCATGCCTGTGGGAGGGAGGCTAATGGCTTTGATGTGGACACGCAATCCGCCCCAGTGCACCACACGAACTGTAGGAAATCCGCAATGGTTTCAGACCTTGGTTTGGCCTCCACACTCTCGTCCTATTATCCCTTGCGGGATTAATAGGAGGAGACCTACAAATTGGAGGTAAGTAGGCAAAATGATTCGGGGAAGGCCTCCCTAAGGCTGACCGGTCTAACGCCCCCACTTTTAACCAAAGCTTTTATGGCGCCAAGCAAGTGAAGCAAGTCAGCACGACCCTCCCCAGAAAACCTCTCTTCAATCCATGCATCTATACATTTATCTTTTCTCCTTTCCATTGACTTGTCAATCATTCATTCATTCATCCTACACTCAATATTGCACCTTTTCATCTGTCCATCCATATATCTGCCCATCCATATCCAAACATATCTGTCCATCAAACCTATCCATCAAATCCATCCATCCTCCCTTTCACTCACCCAGCCATCCTTTCACCCACTCATCCAACTATCCTTTCTCCTAAAATCCATCCACCCACCCTTTCACTCATCCATCCATCCCTTTGCTTATCCAGCCACCATTTCACTCATCCGTCAATCCACCCATTTGCTCAATCATCGGTCCTCCGTTACTCATCCATCCACGCTTTCTCCCATCCATCCAGACATCCATCCACCCTCCCTTTCACTAATCCATTCATCCCTTTACTCCTCAACCCTTGCATTCATCCTTTCATGCATTCATCCCTCCATCTATCATCCACCCTTTCTCTCATCCATCATCCACCCTTTCATTTACCCATCCTCCCTGTCACTCATCCATCCACTTTCACCCAGCCATCCATTTTCACTCAGCCATCCATTCTTTCACTTATCCATGCACTTTCACCCATCTATTCATGCATCCATTCATTTACCCTTTCACGCATCCAGCAACCCTTTCATTCACTCATTCATCTGTTCATTCATCCGTTCATCCTTGCTCCCCTCACCCATCCTTTTACTTATCCATCAATGTATTTACCATTTCACTCATCCATCTACCCACCCAGCCTTTCACTTTAATTATGAGCGTTTGTCTGCCGCGTTGCAAAAAGAAGATGCACAGCAGCAACTCCACCCTGCTATAATTGCTACAGCATGGGGGATTCAAGGAGCCCCTGGACTGAATCCTTGTGGATTCTTTTGTTCTGAATATTTACGTTGATTACACCTGGTCACTGAAAGCTTAAATGGATCTTCATCATAAAATGTACATTAGAAGAGCAATTGTCTTGAAGCTAGTTAGTTCCTAATTACAAATAGGAAAACGTAATGAACAAAGTATCATCAAAATGACAAAAATCCACTAAGGGAGGTGATTAAAATTTTTTTTAAAGTGAAAATAGCACCAAAAGTGCAAAGCGCCAGTAGTAGTCAATGATCGAAGTAGAACAAGACCTATGCGAGATTTGAAACAAATCCGCCGTGGTCAGATACACCAAGTGGATTGGTGATGGTGAAAGTCTAGAAGTCAAAAAGTTCAAAAAGGTTTCTAAGTCCTAATTCAGAAAGGCCATTTTGTCTCCATGGCGGACAAATCCCAAATTCTAGCTGTTGCTGTGGAACCGCTGGTCGGATACCTACTGCAGAATGCTACTGCTAAGGCTCTGGAGTCTTTTGCTTGAAAAGTTTCTAAGTCCCAAAATAGAAAGGGATATTGTCGTGTTTTCAGGAGAAATAATTCTGAAATTCAGTTTGATGCCATGGAGCTACTGGTCAGTTACTTTTTCCAGTGGGTCTGCTGGGCTCTGCAGCAAAGGTTTTAGAAGTTTCCAAACATTTTCTTGGTGCCCAAGCTTCCACAGGACAACAGTTCCAAGCTCAACTGGGACCTCTGAGGGGGTAGGACCATGAGATTCTCAGTCTGCCAGGCAGAGGCCATCAGCAAAACCCAGTGCAAGTTCCAGTTGCCCGCTGGCAATTGTAGAGAAAAAAGCTTTTTGCAGCTTTTTGTGCCCCTCTAGCCACACATGAGATCAGCCAACTGACTCTTGCAGTCCACTTTGTCCTGGGTACAAAGCGGAGCCATGCCATGTTTTGATGTGGTACCTTAAGTGGCACATTTTGCCTTCTATTTGCTAGGGGGTGGCGTTGACTACTTGGCAACCCCCTAACTAATGGAGTAAAAGTTCCTGGAGGCAACACAACTCGCTTTTTCAGTAGCTGCCTCACTGCAAACAAGCTGAATATTGCCATGTTTCATGACTTTTTTAAGATGGCGAAAGTCTATGGTCAGGCAAAATATGGGCTCTCAGGGTTGTGGGTAGGTAGGTGGTGCACTGTGTTAATCCCCTATGTCCACCCATATCTAGCACTAAAATGAAATTTGAAGCAGGTACAGCCCTCACAACAAGCCAGAGACAGAAGTGGGATAGGACAAAAGCCGGGTCCTTCAGCAACCAGACGAGGGATACATGAAAAAAGACAAACAGTACTTAATTTGAACCGTAGTTTCTGGTGCTTGGCACTGGCACTTAATTGTCTACACTGGAGTGTGTGACAGTCTTCAAAAAGGTGGCACTGTCTAGCTAATTTAGAGATGACCACAAGAAAAGTTAGTAATTTTTATTGAATATTGAATTAATAATTACTACCTGATTCCCAAGTCATGCTTACATCTATGAGGGCCTGAAATAGTCTGAATTGTCATTTTTGTAGGAGTGTGTTGGTTAGTAGCTGTGTTGCTCCTGTCATTAGCAGTATAGCAGGGGCATTATGTGGTGGAAGCTGCAGTGGCCTCCTGACAAGAGCCCTGGAATTTGTTTTTTATAAGTTTCACTGCATGCAGATCAACAGAATGGACAGATCCCCCACCCATGTTTTATTGAGCTCAGGGGAGTCATCTCTGCCCATTCAGGTCAGCCTATTGTGTGCTTCCCAAGCAAAGCACAAGCTGATAGTTGCTGGGAGAAGCTGGAGAATTAATGCAAATCAGCCTCCAGGAACCTCCGGTAGGAAAAAGGTCACATTTATTTTAAATACTTTCCTTTAGCATTGACTACAAATCGGACTTCACCATTGAATTGGATTTTTAATAACTATTAAAATAGTTATGTAATTATTTTTCTAGCTGGTCTCATTTCGGATATAAAGTATTAATATTTTAATCTGTACTCTGATGACAGCTAGGCCTGCCATAACGAAAATAACTTTGTGGACTTTTCATTTTTCGGATCTAATTATACTTATCTACCTTTCCTACTTTAAAATGTAATGCACCATTCCTTATGGGCTACAAGGAAAAGGGATCTTTACCTGTCAAAAAGGGTATTTTGGCAGGTTGTTATGCAGGTTTTACACTGCAGAAGTCAGGCTATACATGGTAGACATGTAGCCCTGCTTGCACTGCCACTGTAGTGGATGGCTCAATAGTTGTTGCAGTCTACAAGTGGTTTTTAACTTCTGGATCCTCTGTGCACTTTCTACACCATATACTAGAAACTTGCAGGCAAGTTAAATATGCCAATCAAGAATAAGCTCATTCAACCATGTTTAAAGGGGGAGCATGTGCACTTTACTCCTTGCTAGTAGGAGTAAAGTTCACTGACTTATAAAAGCAGCAAAAATAGAGTCAAGAAAAAGATTAAGAATCTGTGGTGACGACGCAGAAAAGGCAGATTTCCAGCACACATGCAACTTCCTAGCAATAACCCAGCAGCCTGATACATCGATGAACTTGAAAGATGTAAAGCTTTTTTCAGAACTTGTTTTAAAAAAAAAAAATACTCCATGCTGGATAATATATATAGTTCTATAAAAATACACTCTCTTCCATATCATATCTGCAGGCATGTTGAGTATAAAATGTCATTTATTACCATTGTTGAATGTGGGGAGGGGTCATGACTTAAGAGAGATAAAACCTCGAGTAAGTCATGATGCTCCTCCTGCTTGTAAGCATTGATGATAAATGCCATATTACTCTCCGTAAACCCACGCATGTGGTTTATATACAGAAGGTGTAAATGGGTATTTAAGTCTTACCAGGGCACAAGATTAAGTGAGTGTTTATCAGTATATCCCGTACGGTGGCAATAACATGGAATTATAGGCTGGCACCGTGAGGAACTGGATGTGCATCCACCACACAGAGGACATGAAAAAGTTGTTAAAAAAAACAAAAAACGTTGGCCGTGTTAGTCTTTTTTAAAGGGGTTTGTTTTTTACCATGAAATATTAACATACAAAGGTACATCAGAAGCTGTACAAGCTTCAGTCCTTTACAGTGCCTGTACACCATGAGTAACAGTAGAGCTTTGAAAGGATACTGCAAGGCTACCACAGTGCAAGTTTACCCAAGAGCTAAATAATGGCAGCAGCAGTTCAATCTTTATTCGCTCACACAAGGACAGTTCATGTAACAGAGGCATTCAGGTTACACACAAATATAGCTGACGTGTTTTGTCCCCCTGTCCTTCGGCTGTTTAATTATGATTTGGGTAGATACACGCTATATGTTAATTGTTTAGGTTTGGTCTAGATATAGCTTTAGCCAGCTTCATGTAATGAAAACAATTCATATGTATGTGTGTGTATATGTATGTGTGTGTATATGTATGTATGCATATATAGATAACAGCAGTCTCCCAAAGCTCCGTATGAAAAACGACCCACGAAAACCACACGAATCCAGCGTAGATGAAGGCACAGAGTTTATTTAAAAGTTGAGCCCAACAAAATCTGATGCGTTTCGGGCATCCACCCTTGCTCACAGACAGTAAGTAAGACATCCACAGTTAAATACCAGGTGCTTCACAGTTTTTTTCAATTAACATTTTTTTCTTTCTCAAGCATTACACCATGTGTTCATAGAAATGAAGGACATACTCCATTCTTAGTACTTTGAAGTCTGTTTTCCAAACAAATTTACCATGAGCTATTATTCACTGTATTAAAAATGGTTAAAATCCACATTTTTAAAAAAGAGCAGTAAATCCATTATTTGTAATAAAGTGCAACTGGTGACCATCATAAAATAGATCAAACACTAAATAGTGTAGAACATATAATATGACTGCATATAATGCTAAAAAATCCAAATTGTGAAGCCATATTAAAATCCAATGAAACACAATACAGTATCGTAAATAAAACCTTGTCAATGTGAAAATACGCAATAAAGTGCATTTTTTATATAAATATCCTTATAAAGTGCAAATGCAAAGTGCAAATACCACAGCTCTATATGTAGATATATAAAGTGACAAATGCAATTGGTGCAAATTATGCAAAAATGTAAATAGTTGGATAGAATCCAAAATGACACGGTTCTTTGTGTATTCAGATGTAACATGGCAACAACAAATATGAATGCTTAAAGTGCAAATGGTCAAAAGTGCTAAATTTGAAAGAATGGATTAATAGTGGAAAAACCACTATAGGGTGTTCTCAATACAGTTTAGGTAAAAAAAACAGAGATTGACAGATAGTACCCAATGGCTATGTCCAAACATGTAAATGGAAAAAGGGTTGCCCAACTACTAAAAAGTGAGGGAAAGCTTGTATGGTAATAACCATGAAGCCATATGTGATGGAAAAAATGGGGAAGTAAAAAATTATAAACTAAATTCTGTATACAAGAAATTAAGAACGTGAAGGTATATGGCGGCTAACCGTTAGACTAACCAGAATAATAAGCAAAAAGATTTACAGGAAAACATGCAAATCATCTGTAGTGTTGAGCCCATTTGGAAATCTACTATCTAGTTCCAAAATAAATTGAGACTCAAGTCTCCTAAGCATATATATATATATATATATATATATATATATATATGTGTGTGTATATATATATATGTGTATATATATATGTGTATATATATGTGTATATATATATGTGTATATATATATGTGTATATATATGTGTATATATATATGTATATATATATATATGTGTATATATATATATATGTATGTATATATATGTATATATATATATGTATGTATATATGTATATATATCTCTCCAAAAAGCATTCCTCCAACTGACGGGAGCCACCATCTCCACAGGGCGGCTTCGCAAAGCGGGCATGGAGCAACCCGCATTTTGGCACGCCAAAGCACAAACACAAGAACTGCGAAGCCCAACTGTGTGTCTCACTGGCTTTATTTGCTTCTCAGAAGTGGCAGGACATCAAAACCTTACGCGTTTCAGCTGATATTTGTGGCCTTGTTCACAGGTGAGGTGCATCACAATCAATTAGCTCACATATTTTTGAACACCCTCAGCACGTGACCAGGTAAAAATACTATATA
Organism: Lissotriton vulgaris; assembly: GCF_964263255.1. Lineage (NCBI taxonomy): Eukaryota > Metazoa > Chordata > Amphibia > Caudata > Salamandridae > Lissotriton > Lissotriton vulgaris. The sequence goes on along the minus strand of NC_141691.1, from coordinate 530,474,458 downwards.
TATATATATATATATATATTCTCCAACGCTTCCAATGTCGCAAAGAAAGCAGTCGACGCCGTGTCTGTGCAAAATTATTTCATGCCAGCTGGATAGTGCTAGACTCGTTTCGCCTGACCTGCAGGCTTGGTCACTAGCATTTCAATAAAGTTTTCCCAAGTGATTTAAACTCTTCAGTGCAAGTAAGTCACTTGAGCCCCCCCACACAGGGTTTTTAAAAAAAAAGCCACGGGGTGGCATTCCCTGGTCCTTGGGGGGGGGGGGGGGGGGTTGGGCCCCCCACACTTTTTTTTCTTCAGCATTCCCCCGAGATTTGGCTTCCCCGGGGGCTAATTTGCAATGATGCGCGAGAGCCCCCACCTTTTTTTTTTTATATCGGCAGGGTCCTCACACCCTGTGCAGATTTTGGCGTTTTCTTTTTAAATAAATTTTTTTGTGGGACCCCCTAATCAGGCCTAGGCGGTCAGGGTGTTTCTACCCTGCCCCCTTTTTGCATTTTACAAGTTTTCTTTTCTTCTCCCACAAGATGGCTGCCAACACTTCCTGTTTTGGAGTGTTGACAGCCAATTAGCATGCAGCTCGTGCTCTGCAGGGTGCGCTTAGGGTACGCGGATCCACCACGGCCATAGATATATATGTGATTTTAATTTGGATTTTCTCAGGAACTACTTAACGGATTTAAACCAATTAACCAAAAGGCACGACTCTGAACCAAGGGCTACCTTTTTGCCAATTTTGGTGTAATTCCGTTCAGCAGTTCGGGCAGTAGCTGCAGCTAAAGGTTCCTATGGGAAATTGCATGGGGAAAACAGGTTTTGGGCCCCCTTTTTTTCTCTGCCCCGCCTGACAAATCACCCCGAGGCTTTCAGGATAGGAGTGGACCGGAGCGCCCCACCAGTTTTGAAAATTTCACGAAGATTCTCCAACCGGCGCCAACGTTATCCCAAATAGAATGTTGCGGATTTCCTATGGATAATATGTCCTAACTATAATTACCTGCAAGTTTTGCTATTTACTTTGTCTATACACATCAGTGAACGACACCAATGTGTGTGAGATTAGAGTCACAGCGACTCAGATGTATTGGTCTCAGGTTACACATAAATACGGGCAGCAGCTGTTTAATCCACTGAGCTAGTATTGGAAATACAGTGTCATGGGAAGACTGCAGTTTGGCTCCCAGAGCAGTAGGTCTTATTCTGGGGACCCTGGACCCCTGGGTGTCCATGGCATCTAGAATAGTAGAAATCTATTCAGGGGGCCAGTGGACCCATATGCCCTCTAAACATTACTTTCTGTCACTCATAAGCAGTTTAACCTAATAATTAGCATACGAGAATAACGATTCCATCAAGTAATAATACTTGAAAACTACTGCATTGCTTTCCCTTTATATTTGATACATGTTTAATACAGTCAATCAAGAAATGTTAGAAACAAATTGTAAGCATTAAAAAAATAATTTGAGTTAGAAGTTGAGTGCTGGTTCAGGACGGAGCATGTGTGAATGAGCACATTCACTGGCCACATTAAAACATGCTCCGACCTGAACTAGCGTCGGCATGTGTAGAGCAGGTATACACAGGTAGACTTCCCAGAAGACCCTTGCAGGCTGCATGTGCTCCTATCATCTGCTTTACATGGGCAGTCACCTACACACTCCAAACACCTACACTTCTTATATTGTAAAGGAGGCATGCCTGCATTTTCGGTAGAGCTGAAATACCTCTACAGGCAGAGAACCACTTCCCCGTCCACAGCATGCACTGGGACGTACATTTTACGTTCCAGCTTTTATGCAGTCTCTCTCTTCGTAATCACATACCAAGCACAGTTTCTACCCTGTATATGCCTGAGGCCAGTGTCAATCCGTTTATTACTCCTTTCTTGCCACTTGTGCTGAGAGCTCTTATTTCACATGATTACCTTTTGATTTGTAAATTCATCCCAGGACTTATATCGGTTCCCATGCGTTCTCATGCAGTTACAGAGGGATGCAGATGAGCTTATGGAGTACATACTCAATTGTGAACATTTGTGTACTGTTGTTGCAGTGCAAACCTTAGAAATGTCTTCGGAGTCACTGCCTTCCAGTTGTATTTAGTGGTATTCACATAAGTCAAAATGTTAAGAATCATTGTCCTAGAGCATTAATACCAGCACATCTTAAGTGATACAAATAAACCCTCAGCTGGGGGGCTTAAACCACATGTAGTAGACAACAAAAATAAAATGTGGTCTTTTTTTCTATCTCAGAGTATCGAGACATTTTTATGGAATTGCTTGGAAACAATCACTGGCACATCCTGAGATAAACAACTGTATAGCACTCTGTAAGAAATAGGTTTATTAGTTGGGTGTAGGGGATCACCCACCTCAATAAATAATCACAACCATTGTCAGTGTCACGCCTCAAAGTCACTAAATAAACCTGAGCTCTACCTCCCTGGTAGCTATGGCACAGTGCAGACAGGCTTAACTTTGGGGAATGTATGAAGTATTTATGCAGTACAAAAACAGTATTAAAGTCAAAATGTAAAACAATAAAAATCTCAAACTGAATAGAAAAGAGAGTAAATAATATTATAAAAATCCAATAAGGGGAATCTGAGATATGATGTTTGAACATTTTAAGGAGTAATAGTGTGAAGAACCATGAAGTGCCAATGAAAGTCAGTAGACCGTGACCTAGGCTCTATATGAACATGATGGCAATGGAGTGTGGGTCAGATACACCGTTCAGGTTCATCTTTTTCAAAGATTTTACCTTCTGACTTTAGTGCTTTAAGTTCCAATTCCCCTACAGGAGTACACTTTCTTACCCCCTCCCACATCCCCGGGCATGTGAGGAGGCACTTAGAGAATTATAGTATTTCAGGCAGAGGCCACAGCAAGGTAGCATGAGTATTTGAAATGATTTTCCATGGGGCAAAATTGGAGCATATATATTGTGCACTATTTTGGCTGCTAATGTATTATTAAAAAAAAAGTAATGTACCGATTTGTTCTCAAACTTGTCCTCCTTTAATTAAGTGTAGCAATATGTATTTGTTGTGTTCCCTATTAGGAAATGAATAAAAACAGTGTTAATCAGAGCTTTTCTTTTTTTTGCATTTGCACAAAAGTTTATATAATATGGCTGATGCCAAGTGTTACAAATGGGGGTCTCCAGTTGGCAGTGGCTTGCACCCTGCCCAAGTAGGGACACTCATTCTAGTCTGGTTAAGGGAGTTACATCCCCAAGATAACCGCTGCCTCACCCTCCTGATCGCTTGGCACAAGCAGTCGGGCTTTTCTAAGGCAACATGTAAAGCCTTTGTACATAAACACACAGTAACACAGTAAAAACACTACAAAAAGACACCACACCAGTTTAAAAAAATAACCAATCTGTATCCGAATAAAGCAAAATGACAAAAATCTGACATACACAAGGAAAGACATGAATTTTGCAAGAATAAATGTAAAAATACAGTTCTTTGAAGTCAATAGCGCCAACCGGGGCTATTGTGTAGTAGTGAATAACATAAATCCAACAGTTTAATGATACAACATCAGAAGGACCCGCAAAACAGTACCTTTTGGAAGTGAAGAGGCCTCCAGGACCTTGCGATGAAATCCAAAGATGCAGTGTCACGGTCTGTCCATTCCAAAAGTCGGGCAGAAGTCATTGAGTCCTTGGAGACAAAGGTGCTGGGATCAAGCTCTATGACATCAAGGTCAGGAGCACTTGCGTTTGATGGACCAGGGATGCAATGTCATCATGGTCGATGCATCATGCTCTTCACAAGCGGTTGCCACAGATTTTGTGCAGGCAGTGGTGCAACGTCGGTTCTGAAGTGCTGGTGCCAGCAAACATCACTGTGATGTCAAATGGAGCGATATGTCCTGCTCTTCACAAGTCCTCCGCCACGGTGTAAGCAGCAGCATTGGAGACAGTCTGAGTTTTTGGCGCTGTCTTCGGAAAACCATGGGCTGTGATGTCAAGGCGGTGACGTTGTGCCCTTCACAAGTGTTGTTCTCGGTTTCGGTGCAGGCAGCGACGTCCATGACTGCGTGAAGCAATGTCTGTGAGGCCGGGGCTACGATGTTAAAGTTGATGTGTCGCGTTCTCGGCGAGCTGGCACCACTACTTTGGTGCAGACAGCAGTGTTGATGATGGCATTGGTGTGGTTTCTCTTGGTTTCCAGAACACCACTCTGTTCCACAGGCCCATTGCCGTATTTTGCACCTCCTGGTAACGCAGGACTCCCAGCAGAGGAGCCCTAGTGCTAGAAGCCAGCTGGAGATGACGTTTTTTCTGGCTCTTAAACCTCCAACTGGAGGCAAGCACACACAAGCCCTGGGACAAACTTAGGATTGCAGGATGTAGAAAGTAAAGTCCAGTTCTTTAACTGCTCAAGATAGAAGCAGCAAGCAGCAGGGCAACACAGCAAAGTGGCAGTCCCTCCTGACAGCTTGTCTAGTTCTTTTTCTTAACCGAGTGTCGGCAGTCCAGAATTGTTCACAAGTTCTGGTGTCACAGCCGTCACAGTACTTGCACAATTTCTACCTTTGAAGTAGGCAAACTTCAAAGAAAAGTCTTTGTAGTGCACAAGACTCAGCCTTTCCTTGACCTCCCACCACTCTAGCTCAGGAAGACCAATCAGCCTGGGTATAGGTCATCAGGATATGCAGGACACACCTCAGCTCACTTTGTGTAACTGTCTTGAGTGAACGCACAAACAGCTCAACTGTGCGTCTAAACCAGACATGGATTCCACAGGCAGGCAGAGACACAGAATGGTAAATCAAGAAAATGCCCACTTTCAAAAGTTTTATTTTCAAACACGCAATTTAAAAAACAACTTCACTAAAATATATATTTTTTTAAATTGTGAGTTCAAGGACCTCAAACTCCAAATCTCTATCTCTTCCCAATTGGAAGTTAGAATTGTAAGAGGCCACAAGGTAGCTCCATTGATAACCTATGGGAGAGATAGTCCTTGCAATAGTGAAAGGTAAAATTGGCAGTATTTCACTATAAGGACATGTAAAACACACCAGTACATGTCCTAACTTTTGAATACACTGCCCCCTGCCCCCTGCCCATGGGGCTACCTCAGGCATAGCTTAAGGGTGCCTTATTTGTAGTGAAAGGAAAGGTATGTGGTCTGGCAAGTGGGTGTACTTACCAGGTCGACAGTGCAGTATAAAACTGCCCGCACAGACATGTCAGTTGTAGGTTTGAGACATTATTGCAGGGTGACACAATCATTGTTGCAGGCCTATTAGTAGCATTTGATTTACAGGCCCTGGGAACATACAGTGCACTTTACTAGGGACTTACCAATAAATCATATATGACAATCATGGATAAAGCAATTGCCATTACCATGTAGACAGAGAGCATACTCCCTTTAGCACTGATTAGCAGTGGTAAAGTGCCCAGAGTCCTAGAGCCAAGAAAAACACGTCAGGATAAAATAGGAGGAAGAAGGCAAAACGTTTGCGGATAACCCTGCAAGAAGTGCCAGGTTCAACACTAAAACTGGAGTCAAATCTGTTTGTGCTACACCTTTGACAGAAGAAGAAAAAATGATGCAAAATATTTTTGCCTCATTTTTTTGCACCAATGCTAAACTTAAGATAAATTGACACACCATAATGTGTGACAAATCAAATTTAGGAAACCTTCATATAATCTACTCTGATAAGTGTTGCGTGGTGATACAATGTTCACCCAAATATTTGTCGGTATGATGTGATTATAAATACATTATTGTGTAGAATGGAAAAGGCAATGCGCACTGTTCTGAAAACTAAGCTAGACTCTGGAGACACGCGTCTTTTACTTATTAATGAGAAACTACAGCAACAAGCACAAACCGCAATTAACTAGCCGTTTGATTTTTGCTGAATTCATCGCAGACTTATTTTCTCATATTGTAGGTTTGTATAATCAATGAGCTGCAGACACTTGTGCGCAGGTCTTGGCTCCATCTCCAAGGCAGAGTCGAATATGTATATCCAACAAATTAGTTAGAGTGGCATATTTTATTTGCTTATACTAAAACAGTACCAGCTAAGGAACATATTGTTTAAAAGACACGTGCTGATGAAATGTAAGTGAAAACATGCATCTACGGAAATTAAATATGTATATTGTTTGGCACAATGTTTTGTGCATATCTTTAAGCACTACTGTGAATATTTTCCCCTACAACATGATGGGAAAACATTTTGGTATAATATAGCACAGAATCAGAAACATTATAAATATTGAATTTTGGGGCAAAGTCTGGAAAAAACGCTCATAAACTGAGAAAATCACACTATGCAGCTCACAATAATTTATTTATGCAGAAGTTTTGTATAGCGCTTGCTGGACCCGAGGGTATCCGAGCGCTTCACAGCATGTCCAATTATGAGCATTATCAGCATAGACAAAATATGCAACTTACATACTTATGAGCATTATAGACCTATATATAATACAGATCTTGGGGTCGAACAAGAGGATCATGGCTGAGGAGTTTCCTGTGGAGAGCTTACCTTGCTGACAGTGCGTTGGGTATCTTTCGATCCAGCCGCGGTATGACGGGAAATCCCAGTGATTTTAGTTCTGAGACGACTGTTTTAGACTCACAACGAGGTTATGGTACGGTGTTGAACTATTTGCAGAGTAACTCATGATCATCTCGTTAAGATGGAACATGCTCTAGAAAGAGGGCTTTGAGTAGGATCTTGAATTTCGGGAAAGAGGTGATCGTTCTGATGTGGGGGGGATGGAGTTCCAAATCTTAGGTGCATTTCCCGCAAAAGATTTAGTTGCGGTTTTGTGTTTCTGAGATTTCAATGGAATGAGTAGTACTGTGTTGGAACTTCTGAGATTCCTGGACTGGCCGGCCCTTTTGAGTTGGCGGCCAAGTATTCTGGTTTGCCTGTGTGAAGGGCTTTATGTGTGAGGCATGCAGTGCGGAAGCTGGCTTGCTGTTCAATTGGGAGCCAATTAAGTTCCTTGAGTGCGGGAGAGATGTGGTCGAATTTCTTTGTTCCTGTGACAATTCTTGCTGCAGCAATGAAGGTAGTTTTCAGGGGACCTAGGTGAGATTTTGCTGTCCCAGTCAAGGCTGCGATTCCATAGTGCTTGGGTGGCCTGTTGAAGGTCTTTCGGGGGAAGGAAGGGTTTTATTTTGTATAGAAGTTTCAGATTGAGAAACGCACTTTTGGCAGATCTTGAGATGTGTTTTTTCATGTCTAGTTTAGGGTCGAGGGTGATGCCTAGAGATTTCACCGAGTCCGTTGGCTTGAGGGCTTCAATGGCTTTGAGCTATTCTACGATTTTGGGGTTCTCGTCTCTTTTGGAGATGAGGAGTACTTCTGTTTTCTCTTGATTAGGTTTGAGGTGGTTCATTGTGAGCCATTGTTGGAACTCTTTGAGCGTGACATTTAGTCTGTGAATATCATCAATGGAGAATGTTTCCAGATAAAGCTGTGTATCATCCGCATATAGGTGGAAGGGGATGTTGGAATTCCTGAGTAGTGTGGAGAGGGGTTCCATGTAGATGTTGAAAAGTAGGGGGGAGAGTACTGACCCTTGTGGAACACCTCTGTTGACGGGAAGGGGGTCAGATTCAAAGTTTTTTATTTTAATTATTTGCGAGCGGTTGTGTAGAAAGGAGGAGAACCAGTTTAGGATTGTCATTTCAATACCTGCTCTTTCCTGGAGGACTTTGAGGAGCAAGGTGTTATCAACTGTATCGAAAGCGGCCGATAAGTCCAGGAGAATGAGAAGGCAGCATTGGTCAGAGTCAAGTGACTTGTGTAGATAGTCTATGACATTAAGGATTGCGGTTTCGGTTCTGCAACCCTTTCTGAATCCCGATTGGTGTGGGTCTAGTAGCTTGATGTTCTCCAAGTGTTGGGTTAGCTGTGGAAGAACACATCTTTCCAGAATTTTAGGTAAAAGGGGAAGGTTCGATACGGGTCTAAAGTTGTTCATATCCCCAGTGTCTAGCCCTGTTTTTTTTAGTAGCAGCGTGACGTGGCCTACTTTGAGGCAGTCTGGAACGATTCCCGAGCTCAGTGAGCTATTAATGATCTTGCACCAAATTGGGACTAAGAAGAGCTTCAGGTCTTTAGCCAGGCTCGTGGGAAGCTGATCTAGGGAGTGGGATGAAGGTTTAGCGTTGGCGATAAGGTTGACTATCTCTGCTTATTGGATGGGGGTGAAGGAGGACCAATCATTAGGGGGATTCACAGGGCGCTGGCCTTAAGTTCCGGCGTTTTGATCTCCATGGGAGGGGAGGGATTAGTGCTGAGAGAGAGATCGATCTAGGCGATTTTTTTTTTTGTTGAAAAAGAAGGCAAATTTGTCGCATTGTTCTTTGGATGCCACTATTTGGATGTCGTTGGCTTGGGTGTTTGGCTCCTAATGATATTAAAGAGTTCTTTGGGCGTTTTTTTGCGTTTTCTAATGCTGAGCAGAAGAAAGTTGAATTTTCATTCTTTATGTGCTTATTGTAGTTTCTGCAAGCTGCCTTGAGTTGTTCACAGTGGCAGGTGAAGGGATTGTTCCTCCAGATTCTTTCTAAGGTTCTAAGATGTCTTCTTTCTTCATTGATGTCGGTGGTGAACCAGGACCTGGGGGGGTGCTTCTGGGGTTTTTCAGTTTCAAGGGAGCCAGGTGGTCTAGTGTGAGCGTCATGTTGGAGTGGTAGAGAGAGGTGAGTTTGGTGGTCGAGAGGTGCTCTGTCGTGCTAGGGAGGAGCGTGCTAAGCCTGTCTTCTAGATTGGCCCGAGGGATTTGAGCTGTGTTCCTGACCCATTTGGGAGGGGCCTGTTTAGGGGCATGTGTTCGGGCCGGCTGGTTGATATGGAAAATAATGATATGGTGAACTGACCAGTCCACGGGAATGATATGGTTAATAGTGATTGTGTTTCTATCCGAAATGAGTGTGTCAAGGATTGCTCCTCTGTGGTGCGTTTCTTCTGAGCAGTGTTGGGTCAGCTCGTTTTCTAGTAGGAGGCTGTTAGGAGATTGAATGAGCTGATTTTGTTTTATTCCATCTTATGTTGAGGTCGCCCAGAATTATGCTGTTGGTGTTGCTGAGTGCGCACTGGGTGATCAGGTCAGAGAGGTGCACTCCAAATTCGTTGGAGTTGCCTGGTGGGTGGTACAGGAGATGGCAAAGTAGCGATCTGTTCTTGCATGATTTGATGTTGACTGACAGGCATTCAAATGAGCTATAAATAATAAAGTCACGATGAGCTTTCCGAGATGGAGAGATTACTTTTGTGAATGATTGCTATGCCTCCGCCTCTCTGCTCATGTCTATCTTTGTGGATTATTGTAAATCCGGGTGGCACCAGCATGTCCATGTTGGGGTAGGACAGGGTGTTGAGCCAGGTTTCAGTAATGAAAGCTACATCTAGGTCATCGGAGAGGATAGCTTCTGCTAATTCTGTTGCATGTTTGGTAGCAGATCTGCTGTTGATGAGCATGCATTTAATGGGAGGTTCTTTTTCGGACCCCGACTTACTGGGTTGGGCTCTAGGTAGGGGGTTAGTTGAGCTGAGGGTCTTTGGACTCTAGGGGGTGGATGTTCCTTTCCAACACCTGTAATTACTTGAATTATGGATTTGGATGAGGAGTTCAATGGGGGGCATGTGCTAAGGTAAGTGCTATCACTTTCTGAGAGGGATGTGCGGAATTGGGGTAGGGGTTTGCGGGGCGATCATATGATGAGGCGAGTGTGGTCGCTTCCTGAGGGGAGAGGGTGGATTTAGTTCTTCTTGGTCTGTCAGCTCGGATCTCGGTCCCTGGTTTAATGGCTGACAGGCGGGATCTGGGGGAGGCAGGAGTCCAGTTAGGCGGAGGAGTTTGACTCCTTCTGGGTTGGGACGGGATTGGAGGGGCTGCTGAATGTTGGGTGGACATTTGGATTTTAGCTAGGGAGGTTAGGGTTTCGTTAAGACCTCGCACCAAGGTTTTGAGCTGAGCTTCAAGAAGGTTGAGGCGTTGCGTCAACTTATCTGTGGGGGTGAGAGGGGGAAAATGTATGGTGCTATGCGCTGTTGGGGGGGGAGCAGTCCAGTCTTGTTGGATGATGGTGGGCGAGCTAGTCGGATTGTTATTTCTAATAGGGTTTAAGGGAAGGGGGGGGCTGTTTCTGGTCGAATGTCAAGCTGCATTAGGGCTGGAAAAGAGGGGGGGGGAGTGGCGATAGGAGTCATTGGATGGTTCAGGGGAAGGGTGGGAGCTGTCTCTGGTAGAGTGTCAAGCTGCATTAGGGCTGGTAGAGGGGGGGCTGTGGAGCAGTTGGGATTGGGGGAAAAGCTCCTCTCTAGGAGGGTGGCTATGATTGATTGGGGGCAGGGTTGGACGGTGAGTGGAGCCTTAATCGGGGGGACGAGTGGTGGTAGGAGTCATTGGACGGCGGGGGCGGGGCTCGGGGAAAAAGGGGGGGTGAGTGGCGGTAGGAGTCATTGGTCGGCGGGTGGCAGGGCTCTGGGAGAGGGCGCGGGCGAGGTACAATGTCTTGATGGTTGTTGGCGGCTCCCCGGGTGGGAGGGGGGGGGCTGCTCGTGGAGTGTGTTAAGTAATGTTACCGCCTTCAACGAGAGGGAAAGGGAGTCGAAGACCTCCAGATTAGTACTGCACACCTCTTGCTGTTCCAGGAAGAGTTTCTTAGAACTCCCAGGGACAGACTGTAACTTAAGAGTGAAATAAACACCCAGTGGCGACCCATAGTTTTGGAAAAACAAGGTGGATGTTATTTTGAATAAAATAAAAAGAAGCTTAGGCAGTTAATGTGAGGTAGTGTGCACTGCAGGTTAAAGACAACAAGGACACACGCACTGCTCCAGGTTAGCATTCCTTTCAACATGTGTGCAGTCCACAGTTAGGTATCCCGTACTTGTCTAAAGCACATTCTGCACACTGTCTTACGATTCCTTGACTTCTAAAAAGGTGACCGCTCCTCTTCCCCCATCCCGATCCCAAACTCAATAGCCTCCTGTTGCCACCAGCCCAGTGTTCACGACTAACCAAAATAAATAGAGAACCGAGCTCCCATTCTGCTAACTATAACTCCTTTTTCAAACGAACGGCACCACCACTGGGCGAAGGGCAATACAGTGAACTTCGATGTGCAGGCGAATACTTCAAGGAGTAAGAACAACCACATGCAGGTATGCACAAGTGCTCAGCCGTCCTGTGGACCGGATCATGGCACACAAACTTTGTATCCACGAGGATATGGAGGTACAGGAGAGCAATGTTGAAAGGGAAATTTCCTGCAGCACAGCCAAAATAAGGATCAGCAGAAACGTGGGAAATCAGTAAAGTGGCTTCAAACTAAAGCCCCACAATGGCTGACTGTATCGAAGAGATCTTCCGCCTTCATGCTGCCTGCTGCATACACTCAGTATGGAAGCAAGCAGGGCTCGCATCCTCTTACAGAGCCCTATCAGCCAATCTAAATGTTGCATTCATGCTGTTTATTTGTTGAAATAACACAGGAACAGCATTTGTATTGGGTAGGCGGGTGCATCCACCGCTCCTTTTTAGGACAGCGGGCGATGTCTGTTTCACAAGGCACAGTTTTAAAGTTAATGTTGCTGGAGGCTTAAGTACGCATGCCAGACTGGTCGTATCGAAGAAACAGGTCAGTTCGTCATACACACTTCAATCTACTACAGAGGGCAGGCAGCACTGCTGTCACTCCATGTCAGTGTTGTGCCACGCCCACTAAGTGGTATACCAGCCTGATTACCAGAATGGAATTGAACTAGAATGCAAATAAAAGAATACATTAATGAAATAAGTTCTGTTTCTATCAGTGTGCAGTGGGAATCAGGGGAGCAGGGCATATTAGGCTCTATAGACGAGCGGCCTTTGGGTACAAGCGTATTCTAAAGTGGGTGTCTGGAGATGCTACATTTATGCCTGGCATGAGCTTGTGGGTGGGAATGACTCCTGGGAATGCCTTAACCAATAGGGTAAGAGTTCCTGGGGCCATTCTTACCCACTTATCAAGATGAAAAAGTCTTTGGCCAGACTAAACTTAGATTCGGGGAGGGGCGGGGTCTGTGCATGTCTGTGGTGTGTGTCTGTCTGGGTGTGGTGTGTGTCTGTAATATGGTAATCCTAGTGTCCTCCCACATGTAACACCAAAATCTAGTTTGAAACTGCCACAGTACCTCCAAAAAACCTAGAGACAGACGTCTAGTAGCACAGAGCAGGGCTTTCCAGCAACCAGACTGTGCATACACAAGAACTGTGTTGGCGTTATGTTTTCCTTCCTTTCAAGTGTGCCCCCAATGTTATGTGTAAAAAACTAGAAGACATGTCAAACAGGATTTGACACTGTAATATCAAAAAAGATATCCACAGCCACAACCCTTCATATTCTGGGAGGCATGGTGAGTCATCTCAGACCATTTAGGTCTGTGTATTGTTTGCTCCTGGGAGACACTTTGCACCTTTTTCAAACCAATTTAAATGTTAATTACTAGGCAACAGAAGTGGGAGAACACATGCAAATTTAGCTTCCAGAAACTCCAGGCATAGAAAAAGTAATTTTTCTAGCTGGTCCATTCCAAAGGTACAGTATTACAATTGTAATCTGCCTTCTGGTTGTCTACAAAGGAGAGCTAGGTCTGCACAGTAAAATAAATAGCTTTGGGGTGCTAGCCTCTATAAGGACATAACATTTATTTTGTACATGTCCTCCTTTTAAATATCATGCACCCTGCCTTGTGACTGCAAGGCCTGGAAATGGTTTGGTTGGCTTATTGATATTTAAAAAGGAGGGTTTGACCAGTCAGAAGGGGGTTTATTTTGACAGTTCGAATTGTGGTGTTTAGCCTGCCACAGTCAAGCTACAGTGGTAATCCTGAAGTCATGGTATATATAACCACTGTAGGTGCTGCAGTCCACTAGTGACATTTAACGTGCAAACCTTGGGTACATTGTGTACCACATACTAGTGTTGTATATCTTAGTTAAATTTACCAATTAGAAGTATGCCTAGTGGAATGAACAGGCAGTTGGCCTCGAGCATAGTTAGGTCTGTGATTCTACTATGTTTTATGTGGTGGAGAAGAGTTGCCAGACCATTCTGCTTTTCTCAGCCTTCGTCTTTCTCCTAACCCCAAGCAATTCCCGGTAAACATCTGGCCCCCTAAATCACGTCACTGTTTAGGCATCACTTTGTCCACGGGAAAAAGGCATGGTGGGCTGGAACCTGTGTGGTGATATTCGTAACTTATGTAGTGGAGGAGAAGGGAGAGACTGTAATATGTTAAAACCATTTATAAAGCACGTGGCTACTCAACAGAGTGTCCGGGTGCTGGCAGAGGGAGGACAGACACAGGAAGGGACTAATTGTTAAAAAGATGGGTTTTAAGTTTCTTCTTGAACAGTTCAAGACTGTCTATCAGCCTACGATATGGAGGAAGACTATTTCAGGCGCAGCGACCCAGATATGCAAAGGATCTCCCACCCATCTTTAGACAGTTAATTCGAGGGACCCTTGCCATGTGAGTCGAAGTAGAGCGAAGAGTACGGGCAGGAATATATGGACTAATTGTCTCCTTGAAGTAAGATGGTCCCGTCCCATTCAAGGATTTATGCACAAGGACCGTGGCTTTAAACGTCACCCTTTGTTTCATAGGAAGCCAATGGAGTGCCTTTAAGTGCGGGGTCATGTGAAATCTTGAGGGCAGAGAAAGCAAAAGTCTAGCTGCAGCATTCTGCACCACTTGGAGTCTGTTGAAGAGGTAGTCTGGGAGACCCAGGTGCAGAGCATTTCCGTAGTCCAGTCTAGATGTAATTAGAGCCCGAACCACCTTTCTACTCGCTGCCTCAGAGAGGAGCGTTAGGCATTTTTTCAGCATGCGAAGCAGGCTGAAGCATGACCCAGTCAAGGCTTGGATCTGTGGGAGGAAAGATTGTAAGCTGTCAATTTTTATTCCTTGATTATTCACACCATTTTTTGAGGATCCCGGATGCGGCCAGTTGCTTGGCCAGCAGTTTACCACAAAGTTGTGAGGGACACCTCCAAAGGTCACAATCCCCATTTTATCCGGGTTGCATCTAAGGTGATGCAACTCCAGCCAATGAAAGACCCCTGTGAGACAGTCTGCAATCTCCTTCGTATCTAAGGCCATGTCATTGTCACATTAAAACAACAGGTGGGTCTTTTGCGTACACGATGACCTTTGCGCCAAAAGACTCTGCCAACGTTGCAAGAATGTTAAGCTAGGCACAGGCAAGGTTGGAAGGAAGTGCATAATGGGCACAGGCAGGAGGCAGGGGCATAAGCACCAAGGGAGGCTGAACGATGCATGAGCTTTGGGTGGGGTAGAGATGTGTCTGGGACCCTATTTCAGACGAGGTGATTATCTGCAGGTGTATCACACTACCAAACCTGCATTCCTACAGCAATGCATCCTGTTCAAACCAAGAGGAGTGCATATACTTTAACTTATCTGTCCTCCATTGTGTGCCATCCAGTAGCTGCACAACTAGAAGCCATAACAGTGTACAAAGCTATTTCAAGCAGCAAACAGCGGGTTTGACTCAGATGAAAGTGTTAGGGTTAAGGCAGATGGAGTGGGAGATAAGTGGTAAAGCAGTACCCATTGCCCAAGCCGCTGGACAGAACTGAAAGTGGGACTGTATTTTTGCAGTCTGCCTCCCTGCACTGTGGGGAGCTCTGACTCAGTAATAAAACTTGGAGTGAGCTAAGCTTCTGTAGTTAGAGTGCTGCCAACTATCGAGTAGTATACGCCAAAGGTGTTTTCTCTGTGACCCAGACTTGAAATCTTTTAACCCCTTCGATGCTCATGACGGAACGGTTCCGTCATGAGCATCGGTTGAGCTGTGCTCATGACGGAACCGTTCCGTCATGACCACGCCCGTTTCCATTAGGGCTCAGCACCGTGCAGTAAATCGTACCGCACGGATGTGGTTAAAGTGCTTCTTCGCGATGGATGCAACATGACTGGATCCCATCTGTTCTGTTTGCCTATGGCTCACAGGTTAACAGTGATCGCTTCTTCCCATTCTAAGACTGAGCTGTCTTTTTTCCAGTTCTCAGGTGTTTTTCGAACACTGGGCAGTTTCACTGACCACGTTACATCCATGCCACAATATTCTGATCTTTCTCTCCAGCTCTTTATAAATCATGCTGTATTCCCAAGTGCTGTACACCAGTGGTTCACAAGACTCCTGGGTGACTACAAAACCTTCTCAGTGGGTCCACGACTGTTTAGAAATGAAATAATATTAACAGATTAGTAAAGTGTACAGAAATAAAGAAGCAAACTGGAAAAAAATGTTTTTTTAAACATTCAGTGAATGTAAAGGAATCGAAATTTGCCTAAGGTAGTGACGGTATGTTTCAGTTCTATTAAGGACACGGAGGCGAGGATTATGCTATTCTTCCTTCGCTTTAATTTCCATAATAATACACAGCAGCCAGAAAAACCTCTCAGCATAGAGAACATTTTTTTTTCTTTAATCCATACAACAAACTTGTCCAAAAAACATTAAGTCCCATGAGTCCATAGGGCAGAGCAGTAACAGAGTCCTTTCACAGTGTCCATTACTCAAAGAAAGCGCCTCCATCTTGGGAAACCTCATCTTTCTTCGTGCGAGTCATGCCTGAACACTACTGATCCTGTTTGGCTCCATCATTTCCTGCAATAATAAGGAAACTACGTGAGATGTCTCAGAACGCCGGCTCAAGAATAAAGCACCAGCATCTTATGAAAGCAAGGTCATCAAAGTGGACAACTACGCATAACAGTAAAGTTATTAAACCAAGTTACGTACCTAAGTAAGGTGGGTTCACACCAGATGTGCAACAGGAGGGATAATCCTCGCCTATGTGTCCTTAATAGAATTGAAATTTACCGTCACTACCTTAGGCAAATTTCGATTCTATGTCCGGACCGAAGGCTCCGATTATGCTAGTTCAAAGCTTACTTACCACCAAATTCGCCACATCCACCACCGGTTTGAAATAAAACAGTTTAAAGGTGGAATCAGAAGACCAGTCCGCCGCTTGCATAAGATCTTCCAAGCGAGCTCCCAAGGCAAAAGCCTTTGAGGCCATAGCCCCCCTAGCAGAGTGAGCACCAAACTGCTTAGTGTCTATACCCGCCTCCTGCATGACCCATCACACTCACCTAGCAATGGTGGAGGAAGAGACTGCCCTGTGCAGTTTCCGTAAAGCAATCAGAAGTTGTCTCTCGCCCAGAGGGCGTAACTCCAAGGCTAAGTCTTCATAGACCTTCATGCATTGCACAACAAAAAGTTTAGGCACATCCACAAAAGCCGGGTATGAAATCGTCCTCTAAGACCATTTTGTCCGGCGGCCAATCGTAAACGTCACCCCATCCGGGGGAAAAACCCTTGCCGTGATGTCGGGGCCCGCACATACGAAACCCAGCGACAAGAAACTAGACACAACAATATGGCAAACTTAGCCGAAATTTCCTTCAAAGAAAGATATTTATTTGGTTGCCAGGACAGAAATAAATTGAGCACCAAATTTACATCCCACAAGACCGAATCCCATGGCTCTGGGGGCGGGAACAATCGCATGCCCATCAAAAGCCGACAAACAAAAGGGGACTCGCCCACCGGGGAACCGTCCACCGGGCAATGAGCCGCTGAAATAGCTGAATGCATAGTGTTGATGGTTCGATATGCCAGACCGTCTGCCGCCAATTCCGCCCAAAAATTTAGTATGGGAACGACGCCTGCGACCACGGGATCCAAGTCCCGTGGAAGACACCAACATAGCTACTACGTCCAGGCGGATCGGTACCACTTGGAGGTGCTTGAGGCCCAGGCCTTGGATGTGAGGGATGCAGCCGAGTGCGAAAGGCCTGGGAGCGACCAGCGTCGCCTGAAAGCTGCCAAGCCATGAGATGGAGAGAACCCTGCGCGATCAGGCGATGCTGCTCCCCGTCTGGATTCAGAAGAAGATGAGGAAACCGGGGGAGTGGAATTGGAAAATCCCCAAAAAGTTCGAGAAGAACTGGAAACCAAACTTAGTACCTCCAAACCGGCGTAATGAACACCAACTCTGCCTTCTGACGGCGGATCTGGGCCGCTAATCGCACAATCATGGAGAACTGAGGAAATGCATAGCCCCGTTCCGTCCCTCACTCCTGCAGAAAGGCATCCGTTGCCTGCGCAAGAGGATCCGGTCTCTAACTGAAGAATCTCGGAAGCTGGTGGTCCAGCCTGGATGCAAACAGGTCCACAGAGAATGGGCCCCAGAGGTTGTTCAGCCACTGGAAAACTGGAACGTCCAGCTTCCACTGGCTGGAATCCTGTAGGTGACGGGAGTGCCAGTCCTCCACCTGCTTGGCCTGGCCCGGAAGGTACTCCGCCGTCACGGATATGTGGTGATCCAGGCAAAAACTCCAGAACTCCTTCGCCAAATTCGCCAAGGCCTCAGACCGAGGTCCCCCCAGGCGGTTGATGTAATGCACCACCGAGACATTGTCCATCTTCAAAAGGACGCAGTACCGGATTCTGTCTCTGGTCCAACACCCGACCGCGAAAGAACCGGCCAGGAGTTCTAAACAATTGATATGGAACATCTGTTCGTCAAACGACCAAGCGCCGCCTGTAGAGAAAGCGTTGCAGCGGGCACCCCACCCCGATCTGCTGGCGTCGGACTCTATCACCATGTCCAGGGCGGCACCGAAAATGGCCCTGCCATTCCAGGCGTCCATAAAGGAGAGCCACCAGGCCATCACTTTCCTGACCTCCTCCGAAAGAGGGACCATCGGGTCGTAGGACAAACCTCTCCGGAGATTATGTGACTTTTAAGCGTTGCAGTGCACGATAATGTAGTGGCCCCGGAAATATTGCCTGGATGGATGAGGAAAGAAGACCCACCACCCGGGCAATCTAATGGAGAGAAATGTGCGATTTGGTCATAGTCTGTCGAAGCAGGTGGCGAATCTTGGCAATCTTCCGTGGAGGAAGGCTCAGACGCGTGGACCGAGTCCACTACAAAACCGAGGAAGACTATTTTCTGAGTCAGGAGCAGGATCGACTTGTCGCCGTTGATGACACCCAGGCCCTGCAAAAGGGAAACCACCTTCTGTAATTGACAGGACAACTTGCGAGGGCATTGAGCCAAGAGAAGAAAGTCGTCCAAATAGACGATCATCCAAACACCCTGACTCCGCAAGAACTCCACCGCTGGGTGAAGGACCTTTGTGAAGCACCAGGGGGCCGAGGACGGTAAACTCGTACACCTGGTGCCGCCACTGAAACTGCAAAAAAACGGTCGGGGGGATGGATCGGGACCACTAGATAGGCGTCCTTGAGATCCAACCGCACCATCCAGTCGTTTGGAAGGAGGACATCCCAAAGAAGATGAATCCCTTCCATTTTGAAATGACGGTAGACCAACCAACCGTTGAACTCCTTTAAATTGATGACCGGACGCTGCCCCCCGCCCACTGTCTCCACCAGGAAGATGTTGCTCAAAAACCCCCGGGGTTGCAGGTCTGACTGGCAAATCGCCCCTTTGCTCAGGAGCTCGGAAACCTCCTCGTCCACCAGACCGCATCGATCACCGAAATACTGATAGGACGAGGGGAACTTGCCTGGCGGGGTAAATCGTAAAACTCTATGCGGAACCCCTGAAAGGTTTGAAGAACCCAAGCATAACTCGTGATGGCTCGCCAGGCCTCGTGAAAGGCTGCCAACCGACCCCCAATCTGCACTTGAGAGGGAGGGATGAGATTACCGTTGGAATCAGAACCTCCTGCAGTGTTTTTGTAGCCTCCACGGCCCCTGTAGTCTCTGACCTCTAGTCGGATAAAAGTTAGTGTAGTTGGCCGTCGAATTATAATGCCCTCTCCCGAGCCTTTTCCCCTGCCGGGGTTCTGTTGACCACCACGGCCGGTCGCGCGGCTCCTGCCACGACCGGCCCCACCAGAAAAACGAGACTGAAAGACACGCTTGATGTTCGACTGAGCTTTGTCCAAAGTGGCAAAACATTTCCCTAATTCTTTGACGAAGGGGCCCCCGAAGAGCCCCCCCTTGCGCCACAGCCCCCACTTCAGACGACGCCAGATCACCCAGCTTGCGGTCCAACTTAACTAACAAGTAACGCCACCGTTCTGTCGAGAGGGCACAGTTGGCGTTACTTAAAAATATTATAGCCCGCTGTGCCCAGTTCGAAAGAACGTCGGGCGAGATGGTGGACCCAGAACCTTCGCCCCCTCGGCCATGTCTAAAATCTGTTAGTGGCCCGACCACATCCAATAACTTATCCTGACAGGAACGCCAGGAGTGGTCTATGCCTTTACGGGGGTCCTTAATGTATTTGGCCAAGAAAGCGGCCATCTTGGAGTCTAGCTCCGGGTTGTGGGCCACCTTCCTGTCCAAAGTCGGGCAGGGACACTCTGCCCGTAGACCCCTGCGCCTCCTTCTCCAAGGGCTTCCGGAGACGACCAGCCACAAATTTTTCCACTTTGTCCCAAGGGGCCCAGGCCGCCGACCGTGGATGAATAATCTCATCCGGGTCCAGCATGCCTGAGGAATCCTGGGGCAACTCAGTAACAGAACCAGACGGGCACCAAGACCGAGAAGACCCCTCACCATCATTGTCCGAATCATCTGGAGAATCCACCCCCGGCGACAGAAGGTCCAAGGCACCAGATCCCGCAGGAGCCGGAGTTGGGGTTGGCGCAGGTGGCGGCACGGACGTCTTCGCAAGGAACGAACGCACTTTTCAGGCGATCAAAAGCGTCCATGTCCACCCACTGCGACCCCCCCCCCCCCACAACCCCCTACATGCGACCCTTCTTAGACATTGGGGGCTGCAGCAACAGACCCCGGAGGGTCCGCATGCGCAATCGCCAATTTTGCGCACTCCACAATAATGCGGTTCGACAGCCGCTCCTCCATGGGCCCCACCACGTCATTCACACAACGGAAGATGGACTTGTCGACAGCCTCAAAGAACTGATCATCTAAGGGCAGGTACTGAACCTGCTCCTCCTCCTAGAACTCTGACTGGCTCATATTGGCGATAGGGGAGGGGGGGGCGTCCATAACCACCCTCAACAACACAGGACACTGAGGCAGACCCCTGTCGCACAAGGCAGCACACTCAGACAGGCCCCCGCGGGAGCGTACAATAAGGAATGCCTCAGAGCCTTTAAACTGTACAAGGCCAAAACCTGCTTCCAGGCATAAAATGCAGGCAAGGCTATGGGCGGTCCACAAATACCGCAAGAGGTTAAACGCGGTACCAAAAAACGCAGTCTGAGGCCGCAGAGAACACCTCACGCGCGTGCAGGTCCTCAGATAACTGACAGGACCGTAACTGCCACCCAGCGCACACGAGATGCGTGCAGAAAACCAGTCTTGGCGTATACGCCCGCAGGCACTCACCGCGGCAAAAGCCGCAATCGAACCCCCACCGGGGAGTAAAATAATCAAATTGAGGTGACAATACGGACCCCCAAGGGGTCAAGGTGCGGCAGTGGGGACAAGGCTCGCAGGACACGTTCGTCTTGCATCTCCCTTTCTGAAGAGACGCGCCGCGAGATGAACGAGACGCTGGAGCTCCCCATAGCGGCCAACTTAACGGACCACAAACACACGGGCATGGCCACGAAAGGAGCAAAAGCTCCCACGGCCCAAGGGGAATCTGAAAGCAAAGTTTCCCTGCCAAAAATGCCTTACAATGAGTCCGGACCCCGCCCACAACCACAAGGGGGCTGGGGGCAAGCAATAAATCACGAAAACAATAACATAAGCCAAAAGTGAAAAATGGTGACTTATCTGTGCTGCGAAGCAGCGAAGACTTTCCTAAGATGGAGGTGCTTTCTATGACTAATGGACATTGTGAAAGGACTCTGTTACTGGTCTGCCTTATGGACTCATGGGAATTGATGTTTTTTGGACAAGTTTGTTGTATGGATTAAAGAATTTCGTTTTTTTCTCTATGTTGAGAGGAAAAAATCTTCTTTATTGGTTTTTCTGGCTACTGTGTATTATTATGGAAATTAAAGCGAAGGAAGAATAGCATAATCGGAGCCTCCAGTCCTGACATAGATTTTAAAATTGGAGGCTAAAAATTAAGTTAATATCCTTATATTCATTCATGGGAGCAGTGCAAGGCCAACAAAAACGTGATAGTACGGACAATGAATGGCCTTAATTGAATTTTGAGAAGCTTCACCCTTCCATTAAATGTTTTTCTTTTTTATTTGTTTGTAAATTAAATATAACATTTGTGTATTTATTTGATGAACGTTTGTTTCTGCATTTCTTCTGTACTGTTTTGCGATACAACTCATTGAAAATACTTAGACTGGGGTCCCCGGATTCCGAGAATGATTCAGAGGGGGGCATCGGGTTCCAGTAATGATTAAGTGGGGAGGTCCACGGAAGTCAAAAGGTTAGGAACCACTGCCCATCACCGCATGTATTCAACAGAATCAAACCACCATTGATGCCACATAGGAGGCGAGCTGCAGTGTGTGCAGTCTGGCACAGCTCTAGCCGTGGTGCTATTTTATTTATTTATTTTATTTTACAGATTTGTAGAGCGCATGGCTGCCCGTGAGCGTCCCAGTGCTAAATGACAAGAACCTGATGAGGGCGAGCCTCATGGGAATAGCCATGTTTTGAGTGCTCTGCGAAATGAGAGAAGGTTGGGTTGGGCTCTGAGGTTTGGAGGAAGCGAGTTCCATAGTTTGGACGCGTTGTATGAAAACAGTCAGCCGCCAGAGCGGGCTTTCCTAATCCTAGGTACAGAGGCTAGATTGCAGTTGGAGGATCGAAGCGTTCTTGAGGTGGTGTGAGGTGAGATAAGGTTTTGGAGTATAGGGGGGGGCCTTGCCGTGCAGAATTTTGTAGGTCGTGCAGAGAGCCTTAAATTGTATTCTCTCCTGAATGGGGAGCCAGTGTAGGACATTCAAGGAGGGTTTGGCTGAGCAGCGACGATGGGTTCCTGTAAGAATGCGGGCTGCGGCATTTTGAGCTGTCTGAAGTTTTGCCAGAACTTTTTTGGGGGCACCTAGGTACAGGGCGTTGCCGTAGTCCAGGCGGGACAGTACAAGGCCGTGGATAAGGAGTTTGCGGGATTGTGCCGGGAGCAGGGGTAGGATTTTCCATGCTGATCTAAGGAGGCCGTGACAAAATCCAGCCGTTTTCCGCGCCTGGGCTAACATAACTCTGATTCTGGGTGGCATAATGTGACTCATGTCTGGTGAAACTAACGGCCTGGTTGGCAGTATTAGCCCTGAGTTAGATGATGGTTTTATTAATTTATGGACTTTAAATTCTATTCCTATGCTGGATTCTCTTGTTGATCACATTAAGACATGCCATCTCATCACCAATGTGATTGAGACTGTATGTAATAATCGAAGTTGTCATTGATGGACACTGTCTTTATTGCCTAAGTATCTGCGTTCGGACTGAAGTGCGTCCTGGTCTGTCCTGGAGTTAGACTATGCCTATAATAATTCTTTTTTTGCCTATTTGATGCTGCAGTACATTGAGGTTGCCGTGGGGCCGGTGCAGAATATAATAAACGGTGGTCACCTGAACTAGGCACTATTGCGTATATAGATTTTCAAAACGAATAATTTAAAGCATTAGCCGTTTTATCAGTTGTAATAATGTATTTGTTCTCAAGGTTTGTTTACTGTGCTCTGAAACTACTGATATTTTCCCCTCGCTTGCAGGAAGACCACAGCAAACAAAAGCTAATGTTGAAACCATCAGTGCCTCAAAAGTAGAAAATAACAGATAGTGTAAAGAGCTGTAGGAGATCATTTAAGTGACTCATAACTCTAAGACTTCAAACCCAACCTTGATAAAGTAATGGGTACCTCGCATAGCAATCTGTTCCAGCTCCGTGGCCGGGGGTTGTACATGATTCTCCTTGCAACTCTGCAGCTTTATGAGTCTGTGTCTGGAATCGAATTAGCTGGTGGAGAGTGTCAGGGGCAGGGATGTATTACTGGGGGGAATATGAGCTCCTGGTAGAGCCGTCCTCGCCTCTGCGCTCACTGTTGTCATTGATTGCTGATGATCATTCTGGGGTCTGCGCAATGTGATTATTACTGGCCCTCTGAGATCCTGCCCCTCGCCGGGAACATGCTGGCAACAAGCGCCCCTGTTTTGGCCAGTGTTTTCTAAAATGCACTTCGTGGACCATTACAGGTGCGTATAAAATAACCTTCGCTCTTTGCTTTTTTGCTTATTATATTTTTTTCAACTTCCTGTCACTAAATCGTTATTAAGCCCATTGACAGAAAAAGCCTACAGGGCGACTGGTGAACATTAAGGGCTACTGGCTGAATGTTAATACTCAAATATAAAATGGAACAACAAATATCAGTGTTAGTCTTTTCTGTGTGCCCATATTCAATCCCATGAGGTTGACTGACTGGCTGCTTAGTTATTGACAGCGGAAAAGACCATGTATTCGGATACAGTGCTTTGAAATAATACATAGTTTACAAGAGCGATAAAGCATACAGAAAGGTAAATGGACAGCTTTAAAACTGTGTGCTTTGGTTGGCAGAACCCCCAGGATATAGCGGCATGGATTAGCAAATTTAATGGCACAGAAATGGAATTTCGCAGCACAAATATGGAAATTTAGCGGCAATTTTGCTGCATTTTATTTCGCTCACCCATTGATCAGAAGTAAGCTTCTAAGACTTTCATGTTGCATTGTTATCTGTAGGACGTGGACCAAGTGCAACCTCAGATTAATACAGTGAATCCCTTTATGACAGAGTTATTGGCTCTTCAGATAGCCAGGCAAGGAACACCTATGCCGCTGAACTTGAATCTACAGTATTGCTCAATTACAGCCTTCCTGTCTCCACTCACCTCTTCATCATTTTGTTTGTGTGTATGTTTGAATATTTTATGTTGTGTATTAAAGGCTGGGGATGGATCCTATTTTGTACATAAAGTCAACTCTGTGATATCATTTCATTTTCATAACTTTATTCGACAGTTAAGTCAAAAGCATTCATAAAACATACATAAAAAAACAGTTTTTCTATATAAAATCCAATAAAACAGTTCAATAAATATCTAAGAATAGATTAAACTACTTTAGACTGTTGCCGAATATCAATTATTTCAATTTCATAAAATCTAAAATCATGAGACAAAGTCCATCATTTTTTTTTAACAGAACAGGGGGTATTGCACATAGGTTATATAAAATGAATAAGCCCACGTATTTACACCTGATCAACAGTAACAATTAATTAATAATCATAGCCCTGCCGCAACAAGACGCATACGGATTACCCAAGCCCATTTCAAAAATTTAGCCATAGCTATGGGAATTAAAGAGCTGGGGTCAGGACATAAAATTCTTAAGGCCCCTGCATGCTTGCATATGCCAATTGCTCTGCAAATAGGCTTAACCCACAAGGCTCTAGGTGCGGAGTATAAGGGACAAAAGAAGAGGAGATGGCTTATTGTCTCTCGTTCTTCCCCGCACTTAGGGCATTTATCCTTTTCGTTTTCCCCTGCCCATTTAGCTGTAAAGCACCTAACTGGAAGGGAGCCTACTCTAAATTGAAAGTAGAGTTTGCGTTCCTGATTTTTTTCCAATAGCATCCCAGTATATTTCCAGTTTCGGTTGGGCCTTAAACTCTAGGAAACGGCCTGTTAGGTGTGATGAAGAACCCCTTATACATGCTTCGGCATTTACCATCTTCCAATAACTTTCTTTCAGAATTTTCTTGGATGGGAATGCAGCTTTTATCAAGTTGTCCCATAGTTCTCTCAATCACAACCTAAATAGTAGGGACCGAATGGACTTCAGCCAGTGAATTTTTTGGCCGCCATCTTTGATCATAATCTCCCTTAGTCCCTGTGCATAGTGTTGGAGTTCCTCTGTGGCCCAAAGTCGTCGCCAATACAACAAGGGCTGTAGAAAGGCATGGTCCTGGACCGCTTTTTTTCCAAGATCCCACATTAAAGGTGTTAGAGGGGTACTTATAGGGACGCTAGTTGCTTTACGCAAAAATTCATTTTCTGCTAGCGTCAAATTTCTCAAATTCTGAAATCCCCATAGCTTGGCACCATACAATGTCGAGCTTAGCACCTTCATCCCATAAATGTCCAATAGTGGGCTAATGGGCTTTGTTGTTGATAAGCTAAACGTTTTCAGAAGAATGCCAGCCTGCTGGCGGTGTTTTAAGACTGCAATGTCTAATTGGCTAGTCCACCCCAAATCTCTCTGGAGTGTGACCCCCAGATAAGTGAAGGCGTCAACCCGCTCCAGCGGGGCGCCATTCATATACATCACTCCTCTGTAAGGTTTAGCAGGACCATGTGAAATGCGGCCATTAAGGACCATAAACTTTGTTTTTGCCGTGTTTATTTCAAGACCTCTCTTCAGGCAAAAGTTCAAAGCGCTTTAAAGTGCGCTGGAGACCACTTGGCGTTTTTGACATAATCAATGTATCGTCGGCAAACATGAGGATCGGGACCCGCTCACCACACATAGCCGGGGCATCAGTCTGGATCAGGGAGAGGAACTCAGCCACCCGGTTCACGAAGAGCGAGAACAAGGTCGGTGCCATAACACAACCTTGCCTCACTCCCCGCTCAACCGGGAAGGTTTCTGTTACCTCTCCCTGACGACCCCACCGAACCCGGGCAAACGTATCCTCATGTAGGCGGACGATTAGGCTCAACAGCTCAGGTGCCATCCCCAACCCTGCAAGAACTTGCCACAGAATTTTTCGTGGAACAAGATCGATATAATTTCAGTATTGAGCCATAAAGCCTTCCTCGCCTGAAAACGGCTGCTACATATCATTAGATGGTACGTTTTTCTTTAAAAAAAAAAAAAGTTTCCTTCAGTGTGTTGGTGACTCACCCATTGGTCACACTTCTGAAAGATGCTGTTTGCTGAACTGAAGACAAGTGGCAGCACACTGAACTGTGCAAGGTCGCCTAGAAGTTTCAAAGCCGGCAGATTTCTCCTCTTTGAGTTGACTGGAGTTTGTTAACCAATCTATATACTGTTTGTGACTGCACTGAAACAGACCTGTCGTAGTGGCCATGAAACCGAGGACAACTTGCATTTGTGATGATAGTCCACCGAGAGATGTGCGACGAGCCAGGCTGAACCTGAATCTCGAGCAGAGCCTGCAAATATCAGTCGGTCTGACTAGGAATGTCTGGATTTCGCGGGAACTTATGTTAAAATCGCGGCATTTTTACAAAAGTACCGATTTCGCTGGCACTTTTGTAAAAATCGCTGCATTTTTTCAAAAGTGCCGATTTCGCAGCAAACCGCCAAATCGTGAAATCCTGAGCGTCTGCATAAAGTCTCTAGTTTTAGTTGAAGTGAATTGAGGTTGGCAGTGAAGGGACACTTGCACAAGTCCTCATGAAATGCTTCTCAATATCTGTGACCGGTTGAGGACAGATTACAATGCTGGTACCTAAATGACGTTTGCATTAAAAAGCAGAGCCCGTGTTAAAGGCGCCATACCGATGCGTTGGATGTGCTGTTGCAGGGTGTTACCTCTGCAGGAGTGACCGCAGAAGCAGCATTTGTTTCTGGAGGAAGCAGGCTGATGCAGTCAGGCCAGACGAGATCCAGACGCAGAAGAACTGAACTCTAAGGCCCTTGAAGTACTCCTGCTTGATTGAGCTCGATCCTTTGGTGGACTGTCTGGATACCTGCTAGTTTTCTACCACACCCCTCATGCTTTCTGGCACTAAATACTAAATGCCTGATTTCACAGAGCAATCCAAAACTCCCTAGACGTACTTTCACACCTACTATTGGTCTAAATATTACACTTTTGTGAAATTCACAAATTATTTTTTGACCACTGCTGAAAGTCTATGACAGTACCGTTTCCCAGGACAAATCAAATGCAGTTCATGGAGTGGACTTGAAACGCTAAAGTGCTCGCGCACTTTTTTCCCTCAATAGGAAACTTAGTTCGTGAAAAAAAAAAGCCCCCCAAAAACACTTCCTTACATCATCATCATCGATTATCGAGATGTTCTCTTCCCACTTCCAATATGAAAGCTGCATTTCACCTGCCCTTGACAGGGCATATTGGAGAAACCACTTGCTAAAGGTTTGTGACTGCTGCTACACTTGCAAGTTTCTGGGTGTTCAGCTACTTTTGCTGGCGCGCTCATCCTGGAATCTTCATTACACTGGTGGAAATTTCCATTTGGTAAACCTCATGAGTGCAACTTCACACCATGCAATAGTCTGAAGATCCCGAATAAGAATTTAAACTTGCAAATGCAGATATTTCTCTAAGTGCATATATGACTGGGACCCTAAGAGGCGAAGACAGACTGTTTCCATTATAAACAGGAGTAGATTCAGAGACCAAAAAGCAATATATTGTGACCATATGGAGGCATGGTTCTCTTCTCCTTTTGCGCTACTCCTCCTACAATCCTGTAGGCCCGTTATGGTCTCTTGGTTTAGTTTTGACCTATAGTTTTTAAATGAATGTTTTTTATCAAGTCACAGAAGTACCACCTTCGCATCTAGTTAACAAAAGACGAAGTTAACCTTCAGCGGGTGGCAAGAGTTGGAAGATACTTCATGTGTATAATATGAAAACGAGACTTTCACTGAAACCATTGTATATTCAGTCCACATTTGAAGCGGAATAGTAAAAAAACAAAAATTGTCCTATGCTGTGGATCAGTCTGTGCCAACATGCAATAAATTGCATCTTGTGCCTCAATTTTTGTACTGAGTTTTGATATTGCATCCATTGTAACACATTTGGTTGGATGGTAGATTTCTTTTGTAGCCTGCGTCAGTATTAAGAGACCAGAGGTAAATGGCCATCTGCTTACACACAATGTTTTATCACTTATGTACTGATATGCGTATACATATAGACCAACATGTTTACATTTATAGTTAGAGCTATAGTTATCTCTAGGCACAGCCAAATAACCACACTCCTACGCACACATATATCCAATTGTGTCTGGTGATATAGCAAAATGTCATACACATCTAATGATAAGGCACGTA
Source organism: Lissotriton vulgaris (assembly GCF_964263255.1). Classification (NCBI taxonomy): domain Eukaryota; kingdom Metazoa; phylum Chordata; class Amphibia; order Caudata; family Salamandridae; genus Lissotriton; species Lissotriton vulgaris. The sequence continues at coordinate 530,446,397 of NC_141691.1, read as the reverse complement.
TTCGTTTCTGTAACGATTTCAATTGGTTTGGTGAAACGAATGCGCTGGGGCAGTGGGGGGAGGGCGGCACCCCACGGCGCGACCTTTCCAGGGGGCTACAGACTCTCCGAGGTCAGCATGAACCTGCGCCACAACCTCTGCGACACGAGACGAATAGAGACCACCAGTTTTGTCTAGGTGTCGGTATGTACAAATATGGTATAGGGGTCAGTATGTATACATGGTATTGGGTCAGTATGCGTATGCAGAGAGACGAATGGTTTTCTACATAGATGCTAACAGTTCTCTACACTTAGGACTATAGGACACGTGAATAGTTCTCTAAGGCAGGTGGGCAGTTTGGCACAGGTCTGCATTTCTCAATATACATTCATTGCTCCAACCAGTGAGAGGAGCCCCGTGAAGGTAGCTCACCTGCACTTTACAGGTATGAGACTCAGAGTTTCCCTTTCACCGCTCACCTACTTGCTGAGGGCGGAGAGAACTTTGGGCTCTGCGCCCAGGGGCCCCTCTCGGGCGCCTCTGGGCTCTCGGGTTTTATGAGCGCGTCCTCCTGGAGATGCAGACGCCCTCCCATAGAATAGTGTCTGCTGACGGAGAGGGGGGACCCAGGGGAGTCCGGCCGAGCATCTTGGGGCTGGTCTGGGAAGGCCCAGGCAGAGGGGGCACCGCCGGGCTGCACCGCTCCCAGTCCCTGCTGACCAGCCGGCGGTCAGCCATGAGCGCCTCCACGCTGAAGGGCAGGATGGGTGCAGGCTTAGGCTTGTCCGGCTCCTCGTCCGCCCTCGGGCTCAGGCCCGGCTGCATCCTGGGCTTGTTCAGAGCGGGGGACTCCTCGGCCTTAACTCCCAGCTGAACAGAAGCCATGTAGAGACCGGGAACCATGCAGAGCGGGTGGAGGGTGGGTCACCGGGTTGGACACGGAGCAGGGTCAGCAGTCGAGCGATCCTGGCACAGCACTGTCACTGCCAGGGCACAGCACCAACTGGTCTACCTGGTAGAAAAGCAGGGGGCCCGACCCTGGCCAATCTGCGTGCAGAGGGGAGGGACGCCAACTTCTGATTGGCTGCTGAACTCCTTCACCTACAGGCCGCAGAAACTCCTGTACTGGAGGGAAGTTTGCAAGAGTACAGTCAAACTTGAGACGGGGTGGTGGGATGGATTTGCGAGGGTTTGGGGGTTCCAGACGGCATCCGCGATGCGCCTCTCCCGTCCCTCTTCTTTTTTATGTGCTTCTCCCCAGCCGTGGCTTTTTGGCAATAGGTGTAATCTGTCAACATTGAAAACGCAGCAAGAGATAGACTTCAGGAAAGCACCATGGTTATCGGTAAACATTTTTATCATACAATACCTTACAAAACACGTCTGGTGTTTCTAACCGCCGTAAATAGCAGATGTCACAATGTTCTTAAATGCAGATTTATACAGGGCGAACGTATTGGAGAGCTTTACATAAGCACCAGTTACCTTACACAAGGACACATTCATTTCTTGGTAGGCACGGGAAGATTAAGAGATATGCCCAGAATCCCTGACTGAAAGCTGATCCAAGGACAGGCTCGAACCTGGTTCCGCAGATCTAAATTCGGCATCTCTGGCTAGAAGGCCATAACCTCTCTTCGGCTCGCTCTCTGTACTATGGGGCTTATTCACAAGCCCAGTGTGTCTCTTTTTATATGGGAAAAAGTGACATACCGGCGGGGCAAGGTAAATAAGTCCCTATCATTGGAGCGGTAGTTTGTGAACTGAATTAATAGATTAATGACAAATGAAACACTATGAAGAGATGCCAGCATTTGCAAGAACCACTGGACAACACTAGCAATGGACTGAACATATTAGGGCCGTTTGTATGGCCACCCCACCCCACCCCACCCCACCACCACAGAGCACTGAAGGGCATGGAAGGTCACAGGGGACTCAGTTTAAACCCTGGCATACATAATGTGCACGTCTGCTCCTGGTGGGAAAGGAGCGGCGGTAATTTTAGTGCCTGGTAGAGGCTGTAAACTGCGCATACCAGTGACGGGGCTGATGTATGCCCCATCTGCTGCTTATCTTTATTAGAAAGGGACCTCCAGAAATGAAGCGCCGCCAGTTGTCTGCTCAAGATAAACAGGCGGCGCCTGATATTAACGCGCCCTTGCTCCTGGGTCCTCGCAGGCCGGGGTCTCCCCTACCGATGCTTAACAGCATCTGTGTGTTAATGTTACAGCGGGAAGTGACAGAGCAGCCAGGCGTTGGTTTCCACCGGCACTGCGTGCGTGACGCCGGGCTCTGGAGGGAAATGCGGAGAGCGCAGTGCGTGACGTGCGGTGTGCGGCCATGCATCGGCCTTTCCCCTTTCTAAGGCCATGGTGCCACTGCACCTTCTGCACTGATAATAGCTACGCCCCTCAGCGGAGAGAGGGATTATATATGGCTGTTAAAGTGACTTGCGTAGTGTATGAGGACTGTGGGTTGTGTGAGAGACGTGGTGCGGAAAGAGCTGTGTCAAGGTCGGTGGGGTGAGTTGACGTGTCTCGAGATGATATGTGGGGTGGGCTGCGGGTGAGGGGGTGAGATGTGTTCGGTGGGTTCCGCAGCTCATAGGTGAGAGAGCACAGTTTGGTCTCCGGGTTTCGAAGTGTAAGGTGAGCGGCAGGTTTGACTGGTGAGCGGCAGGTTTGACGGGTGAGCTGCAGGCTTGACGGGTAAGCTGTGTGGTGAGGTGGGGTATTGGATCTGTGAGGTGAGACTGGATTGATGTGCTGGTGTAAGATCCCACAATCACTGGGGCGAGCAGCGGGGTGAGGTAGCATGAGAGAGGCTGATATGTCGGGTAAAATGTGGGACATATGCAGGGTGTAAGACCAGCAGTGGCGTGAGATGTAGGTCCATCTGCGGAATGCCTGGTGTATACTCTGGTAAATTTGGGTGGGTTAATCTGGTGTATAAGGTAAGCGGGGTAGCTTTATGCTTGGGGTGCTGCGGGTGACGCAGGGCTTTGCAGGATGCGCCTGCCCCGCGCGGCCTTTCTCGGGATGAGCCCAGCCATCGCTCCCCGGTTATCCTCCACCCGTAGAGCACCGCGCTCGGCTGCCCTCCCGCCCGCTGGGATGAGTTTACTGACGGCTGCAGGGCTCTAATCTCCACCACCGCTGAGGCTCGAGCAGTCATTTAAGGATTGTTAGTTTATCCTAGAGGGAGGGGCAACGAGATGCCTTCCTTTACTCTGGGCCCGTTGACGAGTCTGTATTGTGTGCAGCGCTTCAAGAACTAAAAGTGCCAACAATAGGCGCTATTTAATACACGTATTATTGATTTTTGTGATTTTACACAGCGCAGACATTGCTGGGGGGGCATTAGAGCGCTTTACGAGAGTGCAATTACTGTCTAACGTGAGAATATTTGAGACAGACAGAAAGCGCGGGATGCAGCAGAGTGTGTGGGAATCAGAGATTCAGCCCAAGCCTCTTTAAAGAGAAGGGTTGGAGTTTCCCTGTAAGGGTAGCATGGCACGGGGTCTTACGGAGACTGAAGGAAGAGGGTTCCACATTCTTGTATTGCTTCTAAGAATGATCAGCTGTTCTATGCTCTCCTTTGAAGGTGGGATGTTCCACTGTTGTGTTCCCTGTTCCTCATTTCTTCAGTTAGGTGGGTGAGTTCAGCGGGGTGCAGGGCCCTGTGTCTGGTGCAGACAGTTTTAAGGTGTGCTTCCCCCTCCACGGGAAGTCTTCGGAGGGACAGCCACATAAGTGTGATGTGGGCACATTTCTTGTTGGGCTGTGATGTGACCCTTACCGATCCCACCTGCAGGCGGCTTTATTTGACTGTGGATTGTAAGCTCGTCTAAGGGTAGGGCCGTGGTGTCCACTTGAGAAACCGGGGATCTACCTTCTTGTGCAAGGAACTGGGATTAAAGTGCAACGTACGGAATCTCGCGGGAGAACACTGCACATGTATATCATCCGCTCGTGTCCTAGTATGTGCAACGATAAATTAAACAAGGACACAATCAGTTTGCTGTTTGTTTTTGGGTAGGGGGAGTTAAAGAGATTTGCCCAGAATAATAGCCGACGCCGAGACTACAACCCGGTTCCTCAGTTCCAAAGCCCACCTTGCATTTCTGCGCGTTCGGGCAGAAATGGCTGCCGCAAAGCTCCGATATTTTCGGAATCGGGGGCGTGTTTTTTGTTGAGTGACGGATGACGTCACCGTGAGAGAATGCAAAAAACACGCCCCAAATCTGAAAAAGATGGGGCTTAAAGGGAGTGACGCCCCTCTCCTCCAATGGCTGGCCAGCATTTACAAGGCCAGCCAATGGAGAAGAGGGGCAGGTTCAAGCACCCTAACTAAAAAACATTAAATCTTCGGACCGAACTGCGCAAGCGCAGCCTACGGTCCTCGACCTAAAAAACTACAGTATGGTTTATTTCTTGTTGTATGAAGTGCCATGGGTCATTTTATTGTAACTCTATTTTTTGATAGTATTCTTTCTTGTTGGGTTTATTGGAAGAACAACTTTTCAACTTCTCTCCTGCTTGCAGCAGAGAGGCGTAAAAAAAAGCTTACCCCCATTCTACCTGCCTGACTAACAAGAAATCAGTTGTCAAAACGGTGTGGTCCTTGTGTGGAAAAGAAGTAGTTTGAACACAGTGAGAAAGCTTGCTCCTCAGGCATGCAACCTCTTCGCTCACTTTGTATTATTCAGGCTTGGTAGAGCTCTCCCAGTGACCTTGTCAGCTTGGTGGCTTTGTTCCCCAGTCAGTTTAAAGGGAATTTCTCACCCCCAGAACCTTTGGTGGGAGGTGTTATTTTCTTCATAACTTGGTTTATAGCCTTCTCTCAGCTTCTTTTTGAGTAGGAGGGAGCTTTTATTGTCATTTGTGCAACAGCGTACCCATACCTGTAGTATTCATCCAAAAAAGAATGCGCGTCTAAGTCTGTTGTAGCGCACAAGTACTCATGAAAAAATTATCCTGCAGAAATGTGTACTGCCATAGTACTCATTTGCCGTATTCTCAGCATAGATTGATACCAGGATTATCTTCATTGTCTAGGTCCTTTGTATGCTTGTTGGACCCGGCCTTTTGGGCAGGTTCACCCCTAGACTTTTTGCTTTTTCCTAGCCTGTTTCTGGAACCTGGTGTTGGTGATTCTAGGCCTCTGCGCACTTTTTTCACTGTGGTACAGTGTAAAGCGCTTGAGCTCTCTGTATGAAGAGTGAGTGACCTGCCCTCCCATAGGAATGAATGGGGGATATGTATGCCCATGGTAGTTCCTGTTGTGTGGGGAGTGCAGGGGTCGAGTTTGATATGTGTGAACTCGTGAGAATGAATGCTGCAAAATGATGTATGCAGCTTGTTTGTACCTAGTCTGGAAGTACTACTTTTGGAAGTTGGTATAATTGTGTAAGTTGGTGCTAGCGTGTGATTGGCTGGTGAGTCTGCCCAGGGGTGCCTGGACCTGCTGGTGGATGGACTGTCCGGTTTGAGTAGGACAGGGTCTGCAGGGTCTGCAAGGCCCCAGAGGAGGGGGTCTGAGTCAGCCGTTGATGAAAGGCCCCTCTGCTGTCAGGGATGGGAGGAAAGAGCGTCTGGTGGTGCTGGGCTGTGCCTGCCGCCCACCCTGCTAGCTCTCCTTCCTGACGGCTCACTGTCACCTCTGGCCCTGAAGCTGTCAGGAAAGACGTAAACCAGAAACATTCCAGTACTCGGGGTCCCTTGCACGAAGTTCTTCAAAGGCATTCCTGAGTATAAGAAGGAGCTGTGTCTCCCTCCAACTTGTTCTTGTTCTAGCTCGTGTGGCTGACTTGGATCTACCAGGGGTGGGCGCTGCCCAACCCCTGGGTGCCTGGATTCCTGGACTCCTGGGGGACCCTTCTGCCCTGCCTGGGCTGAAGGGGGGACTTGGCTTTGCCCCTGGGGAAGCTCTGGGACCTTGGCAGCATGGAGAAGCTGCCTTTTCCTATGGAGAGCGCTGGAGTGGAGTTCTAGCGCCTGGAGGCACTGTGCTTCCCCCCTGAGCGCCTGGGAGCGCTCTGCCTGCTGTCTGGAGCTCTGGGGCGCTTAATTTCCCCCCACGCGCTTGAGAGCGCCTTCTCTGGACTTTGTAGCGCTTAGGAGCGCTTTTCCTGCTCCGTAGCGCTGTGGATCGTGTTTAGCGCTTTGGAGCGCTTTATCTGGCCCCAAGCGCTTAGTAGCGCTTTTATACTGCAGTTAATGGAGGCCGGTGCCCACCCGGCATTGCCCCGTGTTGTCACCGCTGCGGCCCGGGGGCCTGAAGGCGATCAGGAGCCGAGGAGAGGAGAACGAAGGGGCCGCGACGGGATTGGCCCGTGCGGCGCAGCGTCATCAGCATAGTGGGCCGTGATTGGCCCACGGAGCGGAGCGTCATTGTTTACCTGCCCGGGAGCCGCACTGCCATTGGCTGACTCCCGGGTGCTGCTGGAGGCTCGCCCCCTGTGCCGCGACAGGATTGGTCCCTGCCATCGGGACCCCTTGGAGAGTCGCCTCATCCTCGCCGGGACCGGGAAAGACTGCCGACCTCGCCGAGGGAATCCAGCGAGTGCTCTCAGCCCCGGCCTGCCGTCTCTGCTCCCCGCTGCTCACTGAAGGACGGAGAGCGGGCGGAGAGCTGCCTGAGACCGGCCGGGCCAGAGCGCGAGTGAGCGCTGGAGGGCGGGGAGCGTCTGAGGCCTGAGAATGTACCGGCCGAGGAGGAGGAGCGCGAGAGCAGCCCGGTGAGTCCAGAGGGCTGGGGGGAGCTCCGTGATGTTGCCGCTCCGCGATGGAGCAGATGAGTCCTGTTGGTGCCGGTCGAGGCACCGAGGAAGGGCGGCCCCGATTGGCAGCGGGTCGCCCCAACGGTTGAGAGCCCAAGAGGGGCAGGGGGCATTTTAGGTCTTTGAGTTCCCCGAGTGGGACTCCAACGAAGGGGGCATATCGGGGCATATTGTCGTTGCCCGTCCCTAAAGTGGCCCAGTTGTGTCCGAAGCCACGAGGGCTTCAAGGGCGGCCCCGGCTGGCAGTGGGTCGCCCCAACGTTGTCCAGAGCCATGAGAAGGCTCGAGGGGGCATTGTCTGCAGAGCCTGAGGGCTCCAACGTTTGGCCATAGTGTCTGTTTTAGAGCTGGTGTGGCTCCAGCATGGCGCAGTTTGCGCCCAAGGGTCAGTGAGGACCCTGTCGCAGTTTTATTGTTCTCCAGGTGCCCAGCACTTAGTGGGCACCTGCCACGTTTAGGCTTTTTGAACTTCGAGACTGGCGCTGCATGGCAGCGCACCCTGACACTGAGACTCAGGGCGTCTGAGCCCCAACAAGGCCATTGGCCTAGGGACTGCCACAGGTGGTGGCTTATGTGAGTTTGTGCGCAATCATCTGGTTATTGCACCTCTGAATGTGATTTCTTGCATCATGTGTTATTCCTGCACCTCTGAAGGTTTTTAGGCCTCATGTGATTTTTGCGCTATTGCTTTACTCTTGACACCTCTGAATGTTTGATGCATTATGTGTCTTTCTTTTCATGCGCTGCACCTCTGAATGTTTAGTCATCATGTGTCTTCTTGCGCTGCACCCCTGAATGTATTGTGATTACATCATGTGCTCTGTCCTGAACACCGCTGAATGTGTAGGTCTATACATCATGTGTTATCTTTCTTTACTACTCCTCTGAATGTATATTCATGCATCATGGGTAGTGTGTTCTGAGTTATACCCCTAAGTGGATTTCATCCTTAGGTGGTTGTTCTTTCTAGTACAGGTGGTCCTAGTGAGGTCCTGGGTACCTGCGTGACATGCTCCTAAGGTGTTTAGGGTTGCGTAGGGCGTACTTACCTGTTCCCAGTAGTTACTGGATGTGATTCATAACTGTTACTTTGTGCTACAGTGATTTCATATGCTTATTCTAATTTCTGACAAGTATTTCTATTTCGGAAAGTGTTGAATATGACAGTGGCCCATGTGGCCCTGTCTTGTGAATAATCCCATGTGAATATTGTCCGTGCCAATTGGCACCATGTATATGTGTGATTTTATCTGATGTGCTTTTACAATACAAAGGGTATTTTTATAATAACCTTGTGTGGAGTCTCTTTTGTGGTGTACCTAGTATGTTGTTGCTATTGTGCGCTGACGCAAATGCTTTACACATTGCCTTCGAGTTTAGCCTAGACTGCTCGTGCCAAGCTACCAAGGGGGTGAGCAGGGGTTATCTTGGCGTGTGACTTCCTTGCCCTGACTAGATTGGTGGTTTCTGCCTGGCTTTGGCGTCAGCCTTAGCCTACCAGAAATAGCCAGTTCTAACATTGGTGGCAGCGGTGGGATTTGGAACTTGTGTTTGCGCAGTGCCATAGCGACAACTGGCTACATTACAAAACTCTGCAATTGTTTTTTCAGATAGTCACATGTTTGGGATTATTGCTTTTGATTTTTTTTCCTCAAGAGTGTCATTTTCAAGTGTGTTTCTGCGCTTTATGTTTAGCGGCAGATGAGAGAAAGTGACAGGGCGGGACGCCAGTAGAGGGGGAGGTTCCCTTAGATTAGGAATCCCTTGCTGGGTCCCTTGTCCAATCCCAAATCCTGTACCTGTGTGGGTAGATAGGAGAGGGAAGGAGTGTGAGGAGAAAAGACTAGCTCAGGGGGGTGGTTATTCCCTGAGTGTAGTGTGTGTGTCTGGATTCCCCAGTGTGGTAGGATCCAGTGGTGGCAGCTTTAATTTGTCCAGTGCGCGTGAAATCCCATTCCCCGCTCCCAGAGTTTGGTACCTGTGTCACGTGTGGTCAGGTTGAGTGATCAGGGGTGGTAAAAACTGCCTTACCAGTCCGAGGGGGGGGAGTGTGCGCATGAGTTATGTGCTGAACTGGAGGAGTTGGTGTGAGTTTTCTTTTTGTTAAAGAGCTTGCATGAGAGGTGTACCTCTGGTGGTATGCACGAGGTCCTGCAAAGGAACTGGACAAGAAGGTGGATGTCTGGCGGTGTGCTAGATGTCTTGCAGTGGCATTAGGGAGTGATTCTAAAAGCAGTGGCTTGTGCATCTGATGATCCTGTGTAGGTGAAGAGGTTCATGTGTAGCCCAGCTAGATCCCAGTAGTATGGTAGGGGTGTAGGGGCTCACGTCCTGTCTCAGTGGAGGCGGAGTGAGTGTGGGACGGTGTGTCCCACGTTGGCCTGAAACCTTATCTCAGGGCCCGGAGGGTTCCCTAAGGGAGCGCCAGGTCAGGGGCCTAGGCTGTACATACAAGTCATTTGAGGAGGATTTTCCTGTGTCTAGAGGACGGGGAGTGTCTGTAACCAGACCTCCGGCGGTCCTAGTATTGGGCAGTACCGCTCCTAAGTGGAGGGTGCAGAAGTCCTGGCTCGCTGAGCATTTGACCGTCTAGAGTGCTTGACCATTTGTGGGGCCTCTGGAGGTCGTTCCCCGAGGAGGGGGGAAAGCCGGGTTGGGGTTGTGGCCTGACCTGGGAGGAGTACTGGAGGAAAGTGTGTCACTGATACGCCGCTGGCGTGTGCTCTGTCTAGCCTTGGACATACTGAGAATCACCCTGTGATAAGCAGTACTGAAGGAAAGTGTGTCACTGATACGCCGCTGGCGTGTGCTCTGTCTAGCCTGGGACATACTGAGAATCACCCTGTGATAAGCAGTACTGAAGGAAAGTGTGTCACTGATACGCCGCTGGCGTGTGCTCTGTCTAGCCTGGGACATACTGAGAATTACCCTGTGGTAGGGAGTACTGGAGGAGAGTGTGTCGCTGATACGCCGCTGGCGTGTGCTCTGTCTAGCCTGAGACATACTGGGCCTGTAGTCATGGAACTGGAAGGGGGTGCAGAGGGACGGTGTCCTTACTTCTGACCCCGGTGCAACCTGAGGGTTTAGGTCTTAGGTTGGGAGATTAGGAAACTTCTAGGTCAAGAGGAATCTCTGCCCAAGTGGATCAGCTGAAGAGACTGAGGGGGCTGCCCTTGCTGTGTGGTCTGGGGCCCACCTGCAGGTTGTTGTCTCCACTAAGGTAGAGGAAAGGGGGCTTTGCGGTGTGCTGTGTCCCCCCACCTGCTTGAAGAGGAACTGTGCTGTGTGCTTTGTACCTCAGAAGTGAAATAGTTTCCAGGTGGTAGACCAGTGATGGAGTGAGGTCCTGATCTGGTAGGAGAATTGTGTTCTGGTGAGTGCTTCTCTGTGAGGGGGCGGAAACCCAGAAGTAGAGGTAGGTTGGGGCACTCTTGCCCATGACCTCTGGTCAGCTTGGGGGTGTGGACCCTAGGTTGTTGGATCAGTGGTAGTTGTAGCTACACTGAGAGAGAGAGTGGAGAATGGCTATTGAGAGCCAGGGGTTATGGCCCCCCGCTCTGTGGATTGGTTAGGACCTGTGATTTGGATGGTCTTGGCTGTGGATGACTAGGGAGTCCCAGTGGGGTGTCCTAGTTGTGTCAGAGAGTTATTGTTTAGAGGTAACCAGGTAGGTTCAGAGTGGCGAAAAACCAGAGGGTTGTCCCTGCCGGGCAGGTCCGTGTCCGTGGTTTTTGTCGCCCAAAGCAGTGAAGCCCATCAGTGGAGTGATTGGTCTACCCTGCGTTTTGGCTGGAAGGGGGCTGTGTTGGACCCGGCCTTTTGGGCAGGTTCACCCCTAGACTTTTTGCTTTTTCCTAGCCTGTTTCTGGAACCTGGTGTTGGTGATTCTAGGCCTCTGCGCACTTTTTTCACTGTGGTACAGTGTAAAGCGCTTGAGCTCTCTGTATGAAGAGTGAGTGACCTGCCCTCCCATAGGAATGAATGGGGGATATGTATGCCCATGGTAGTTCCTGTTGTGTGGGGAGTGCAGGGGTCGAGTTTGATATGTGTGAACTCGTGAGAATGAATGCTGCAAAATGATGTATGCAGCTTGTTTGTACCTAGTCTGGAAGTACTACTTTTGGAAGTTGGTATAATTGTGTAAGTTGGTGCTAGCGTGTGATTGGCTGGTGAGTCTGCCCAGGGGTGCCTGGACCTGCTGGTGGATGGACTGTCCGGTTTGAGTAGGACAGGGTCTGCAGGGTCTGCAAGGCCCCAGAGGAGGGGGTCTGAGTCAGCCGTTGATGAAAGGCCCCTCTGCTGTCAGGGATGGGAGGAAAGAGCGTCTGGTGGTGCTGGGCTGTGCCTGCCGCCCACCCTGCTAGCTCTCCTTCCTGACGGCTCACTGTCACCTCTGGCCCTGAAGCTGTCAGGAAAGACGTAAACCAGAAACATTCCAGTACTCGGGGTCCCTTGCACGAAGTTCTTCAAAGGCATTCCTGAGTATAAGAAGGAGCTGTGTCTCCCTCCAACTTGTTCTTGTTCTAGCTCGTGTGGCTGACTTGGATCTACCAGGGGTGGGCGCTGCCCAACCCCTGGGTGCCTGGATTCCTGGACTCCTGGGGGACCCTTCTGCCCTGCCTGGGCTGAAGGGGGGACTTGGCTTTGCCCCTGGGGAAGCTCTGGGACCTTGGCAGCATGGAGAAGCTGCCTTTTCCTATGGAGAGCGCTGGAGTGGAGTTCTAGCGCCTGGAGGCACTGTGCTTCCCCCCTGAGCGCCTGGGAGCGCTCTGCCTGCTGTCTGGAGCTCTGGGGCGCTTAATTTCCCCCCACGCGCTTGAGAGCGCCTTCTCTGGACTTTGTAGCGCTTAGGAGCGCTTTTCCTGCTCCGTAGCGCTGTGGATCGTGTTTAGCGCTTTGGAGCGCTTTATCTGGCCCCAAGCGCTTAGTAGCGCTTTTATACTGCAGTTAATGGAGGCCGGTGCCCACCCGGCATTGCCCCGTGTTGTCACCGCTGCGGCCCGGGGGCCTGAAGGCGATCAGGAGCCGAGGAGAGGAGAACGAAGGGGCCGCGACGGGATTGGCCCGTGCGGCGCAGCGTCATCAGCATAGTGGGCCGTGATTGGCCCACGGAGCGGAGCGTCATTGTTTACCTGCCCGGGAGCCGCACTGCCATTGGCTGACTCCCGGGTGCTGCTGGAGGCTCGCCCCCTGTGCCGCGACAGGATTGGTCCCTGCCATCGGGACCCCTTGGAGAGTCGCCTCATCCTCGCCGGGACCGGGAAAGACTGCCGACCTCGCCGAGGGAATCCAGCGAGTGCTCTCAGCCCCGGCCTGCCGTCTCTGCTCCCCGCTGCTCACTGAAGGACGGAGAGCGGGCGGAGAGCTGCCTGAGACCGGCCGGGCCAGAGCGCGAGTGAGCGCTGGAGGGCGGGGAGCGTCTGAGGCCTGAGAATGTACCGGCCGAGGAGGAGGAGCGCGAGAGCAGCCCGGTGAGTCCAGAGGGCTGGGGGGAGCTCCGTGATGTTGCCGCTCCGCGATGGAGCAGATGAGTCCTGTTGGTGCCGGTCGAGGCACCGAGGAAGGGCGGCCCCGATTGGCAGCGGGTCGCCCCAACGGTTGAGAGCCCAAGAGGGGCAGGGGGCATTTTAGGTCTTTGAGTTCCCCGAGTGGGACTCCAACGAAGGGGGCATATCGGGGCATATTGTCGTTGCCCGTCCCTAAAGTGGCCCAGTTGTGTCCGAAGCCACGAGGGCTTCAAGGGCGGCCCCGGCTGGCAGTGGGTCGCCCCAACGTTGTCCAGAGCCATGAGAAGGCTCGAGGGGGCATTGTCTGCAGAGCCTGAGGGCTCCAACGTTTGGCCATAGTGTCTGTTTTAGAGCTGGTGTGGCTCCAGCATGGCGCAGTTTGCGCCCAAGGGTCAGTGAGGACCCTGTCGCAGTTTTATTGTTCTCCAGGTGCCCAGCACTTAGTGGGCACCTGCCACGTTTAGGCTTTTTGAACTTCGAGACTGGCGCTGCATGGCAGCGCACCCTGACACTGAGACTCAGGGCGTCTGAGCCCCAACAAGGCCATTGGCCTAGGGACTGCCACAGGTGGTGGCTTATGTGAGTTTGTGCGCAATCATCTGGTTATTGCACCTCTGAATGTGATTTCTTGCATCATGTGTTATTCCTGCACCTCTGAAGGTTTTTAGGCCTCATGTGATTTTTGCGCTATTGCTTTACTCTTGACACCTCTGAATGTTTGATGCATTATGTGTCTTTCTTTTCATGCGCTGCACCTCTGAATGTTTAGTCATCATGTGTCTTCTTGCGCTGCACCCCTGAATGTATTGTGATTACATCATGTGCTCTGTCCTGAACACCGCTGAATGTGTAGGTCTATACATCATGTGTTATCTTTCTTTACTACTCCTCTGAATGTATATTCATGCATCATGGGTAGTGTGTTCTGAGTTATACCCCTAAGTGGATTTCATCCTTAGGTGGTTGTTCTTTCTAGTACAGGTGGTCCTAGTGAGGTCCTGGGTACCTGCGTGACATGCTCCTAAGGTGTTTAGGGTTGCGTAGGGCGTACTTACCTGTTCCCAGTAGTTACTGGATGTGATTCATAACTGTTACTTTGTGCTACAGTGATTTCATATGCTTATTCTAATTTCTGACAAGTATTTCTATTTCGGAAAGTGTTGAATATGACAGTGGCCCATGTGGCCCTGTCTTGTGAATAATCCCATGTGAATATTGTCCGTGCCAATTGGCACCATGTATATGTGTGATTTTATCTGATGTGCTTTTACAATACAAAGGGTATTTTTATAATAACCTTGTGTGGAGTCTCTTTTGTGGTGTACCTAGTATGTTGTTGCTATTGTGCGCTGACGCAAATGCTTTACACATTGCCTTCGAGTTTAGCCTAGACTGCTCGTGCCAAGCTACCAAGGGGGTGAGCAGGGGTTATCTTGGCGTGTGACTTCCTTGCCCTGACTAGATTGGTGGTTTCTGCCTGGCTTTGGCGTCAGCCTTAGCCTACCAGAAATAGCCAGTTCTAACAATGCTGCATTTACATGACCTGAAAAGCCTTGCCTCTTTGAAAATAAAAAATAAAAAAGGATTCCTCCTTCTAACTGGTCTGGTCATGTACCTACCCCCTCATCAGGCCTTCCAGTTTGGACATTTGAAGGGAAGCGTCATAGAAACTAGGGCTGTCTATTTTGCTCTTTCCGTGGGGGTAACTAAGTCCCTTTCTGTTTTTTGGACTCGAAATGTATTCATTTTGTTTGTTTCATTTTTGTGATGTTTTTCAAAGGTAGTTTGTCTCTGGGACACCTTCCGCCTGTTTGTTGTTATAGCATATTTGCAGGATGTGTTACAGGATGCCCTAGAAACACTTGTATGTGGCTTTTGCTTGAGTTTGAAGTGATGCCTCACCCGTATACAAATCGGGGACAGGGCTGTGGCTCCAGTATTTATTTTCAGTCCACTGTACCTGGCTTTAGCTGGAAAAGGCTTCACTCCCTCCACAGAATGTGATGGTGTTTACTTGACTTGAGTATTGTTTTTGCTTGCACCTGGGGTCTGTGTCACTTGGGCAAGTTGTGTTGGGTTTGATTATCCGCGAAGAAGGCGTTCATTATGGGGAACTGGTCTGGGACTGTTTTGGGGCCAGTGCCTAAACCATCGGTTTGTTTTTAGTCCCCATAGGGTGTGATGTTTGCAGGTTTTGAGATCATACGCACTTCTTTAGGGTGTGAAGCCACTCTCTGTTGCCAAGCGCAAGCCTAAACGAGCGCGCACTTAGGACCTGGCCCCTCGGCCCCCGCCCCTACCTCGTCTAGAGTTCCTGGCGGCTGGTCAGCCCAATGGGGTGGCCGGCTGCGTAAGTCCTTCCGGAGTATCCGGTGACGCGTTTCCGGTGGGGTAGAGGGCAGGGACAGGGGACCTATTTAGGTCCCTGGGGCAGTGACCTCAGTCTCTTCGCCCTCTATTACACCGTACCGGTTGCTGGTCGCGGAAGCGTCCTCCCCCACTTCCCGCCTTGTTCTAGTTTTAACTCCCACCCACCCGTCCCTTTAGCTCAGTAGTTTATAGGGGCGTATTGTGGTAGAAAGACCTTGGAACAGTAAAATTGACCGACGGAATGGACGGAAGTCCGCCTTGCGTACTCCCTAGGCCAGCACTGAGGGGGGGAGACGGTAAGCTCCCCGGTGAAAAATATGACCCCGGTTGGGGAGGCTAGGGCGACAGGTTACGAGCCTCCTGGGTCCCTGGGCAGCCTGGTGGTCTGAGGGCGGGCCCCTGGTGAGAACGGACAAGGATCAGAGGTTTGGGGCCCAATCCTCATGGGTGCAGGGGCGTTGCACCTTGCGTGGATGCTCGGCAGGGAAGATGCGAGCTGGATGGCCCCTTAGTGCTGGAGGATTAGAATCTTGCTGACGAAGATAGGGAAAGTCAATAATAAAATTATAAAATTATGTTGATATAAATAATAAAATTATGTTGATATAACTGTGAATAATGAATTTGAAATGCATTGTCATGTTTATGAAATGTCAAATAATAAACATGGCCGTTTTACACCCACGCAAATCTCTGTTGATGATTTAATGTGGGCATCAGGTTATCAGGAGGGAGCGGGGAGCATGCTGGGGGATCCGGGTCCTATTAAGCCTGAGGCACTGCTGACTCTTCTGGCCTTTTGTGGAAAGCTGCACTTTTGCCTTTATTTTTCCTCTATTTTAATGCCTGAACTTTTCTAAGACTGTTTGTGTGCTCATTTCTTCCCTGTGGGTCTTGGGTACTTGAGAACATTTCGTAATGGATTTTCCCAGAGAACTGATTGGGTTGAACAAGTTAAACATTGAGCATACAACAGACACGTGTGACAGTCACAGCCTGCTCTTTGCTGAAGTCTCACGTTAATATAACTCGAAAACTACAGCATCTCTGTGCCAGTTTGGGCACACCCATAGTGGTCTGCTTGGCCTACATCATTCTAATGAACACTTCACCTTGCATCTAACATGCCGGAGGTGCTGTAGCAGCAGGCTCTGACTCTTCTGAGAATGGATGGGGATAGTCCTGTATTGTCCTCCTAGTTCATATTACTGCTGTTGTAGAGGAGTGGCAGAATGTAGAAATATGGGAAATGTTGATGGTCAACATCTTTTTCACTTTGGCAGCTCACAGCCAGTGACGACTTTGCGTCATTTGGGTATGCACATACATGAGTAATTTTCTTAACTGGGAAGATAGTTTTTTGGGGTTTTTGTGTCTGTTGTGCAGACACTGATCAAAGGAGGACTTTTCTGTTGAATGTGTTCCAAAGAAATGGCTCTTTAGGTCTCGGCCTCCGTCGCACTGCGTAAGCAGTGGGCGGAGTCTGAGATTTTTTTGTTTTGGCTACAGTGGGGCTTGAACCCGCCCCTCTTCTCCATTGGCTGGCTTCCTAAACGGAGGCCAGCCATTGGAGGAGAGGGGCATCACTCTGTTCAAGCCCGGTCTTTTTGCGATTCGGGGGCGTGTTTTTTGCAGTTTTTAAGCCGTGACGTCATCTGTCACTCAACTGCTAAAAACACGCCCCCGAATCGCAAAATGACCGTGTGTTTCTCCAAGGCATTTCTGCCTCGCCTCGGAGAAACGTGGTCATGTTCATGGCGATCCCCTTTTCCCATACTCACCTCTCCTCATGGAAGGTAAGGATGTCTGGGTGGATGTAAGCGAAATGTAGATGTTTAGAGTGCGAATGTGTCTGTAGGCCGTTTCAATTGAAGGAATTGCTCTGCAGGATATGGCGACATGTCTTGGAGATAAAGTATGGTGTTGGGGGGGTGATGTAAGCAGTAAGAGCAATGCAACATCGAAGGTTTTGTGAGGCAAAAATGCCATTTTTAAAAGATCCCTGTAATAAAGTTTATTATTGACGTTCTTCCTGCTGAAGACATCGACCCGAAGGTATTTGAGCTCTTTACACGAGCAGCAGTTTTGTTATACAGGGACACATTCATTTGTAGCAAGCAGGGGGAGGGGTGTAAGTGATTTGCCTGAATCACAGGATGTTCAGCCTACGCCCAAGGTCCGGAGCCGGCAAATCTGGCCGTTAAGCCACATCCTATCTTAGTTCTGTAATGCCAGGCAGAGCAGAGAGCAAGAGAGGGGGCTTGTACCTGGCTTAGATGCTTGCTATGTTGGGCCGGTCAGTGTTTTAGGGTATAACTTACGGAGACACGTCCTTAGCCGTGGGCTGCATGCAGGAGGCTGCTAAGCTACCAGCTCCTGTTTAACAGGCGCGCGCCCACGCACTAGACCGCTGTTGGTGGTCGGAGGCAGTGTACTAGCTGAAATTAAGATATTTTGCTTAAACATCCTACGGCCTTGTCAAGTATCAGAAAGACTTGTATGTGATCAAAAAGTTTACCTATGAGCACGGGAATGTATGTAATTTTGATTCCGCCGTGTCTTACACTTCAAAAGATCTGAACGTGTGTTATTTTGCAAAAACATCCTGCGGCCGCGGAATTTATCAGCAATACTTCTTCATGACACATTCATTTGTAGCAAGCAAGGGGGAAGTAAGTAATTTGGCCGGAATCACAGGGTATTCAGCCTACGCCTAAGGTCCGGAGCCGGCAAATCTGGCCGTTAAGCCACATCCTATCTAGGTTCTGTAATGCGAGGCAGAGCAGAGAGCACGGCCGCGTCCATTATCAGAAATATTTAAATGTGGTCAAAGTGTTTACCTATGAGCACGGGCCTTGATGTAATTTAGTTTCCGCCCTTTCTTACACTTCAAAAGATCTGAAAGTGTGTTATTTTGCAAAAACATCCTGCAGCCGCGACATTTATCAGCACAACTTTTTTAATGACACATTCATTTGTAGCTAGCAAGAGGGGAGTAAGTGATTTGCCCAGAATCACAGGATGTTCAGCCTACGCCCAAGGTCCAAAGCCGGCAAATCTGGCCGTTATGCCACATCCTATCTTGGTTCTGTAATGCCAGGCAGAGCAGAGAGCACGGCCGCGTCAATTATCAGAAATACTTTAATGTGATCAAAGTGTTTACTTATGAGCACGGGCACTTATGTAATTTTGCTTCCGCTGTGTCTTACACTTCAAAAGAACTGAAAGTGTGTTATTTTGCATAAACTTCCTGCTGCCGCGACATTTTTCAGCAAAACTTTTTTCATGGCATTCATTTGTAGCAAGCAAGGGGGAGAAAGTGATGTGCCCTGAATCGCAGGATGTTCAGCCTACGCCCAAGGTCCGGAGCTGGCAAATCTGGCCGTTAAGCCACATCCTATCTTAGTTCTGTAATGCCAGGCAGAGCAGAGAGCGAGAGAGGGAGCTTGTACCTGCCTTAGATGCTTGCTATGTTGGGCCGGTCAGTGTTTTAGGGTATAACTTACGGAGACACGTCCTTAGCCGTGGGCTGCATGCAGGATGCTGCTAAGCTACCAGCTCCTGTTTAACAGGCGTGCGCCCACGCACTAGACCGCTATTGGTGGTCGGAGGCAGTGTACTAGCTGAAATTAAGATATTTTGCTTAAACATGTGTGGGTCTCTGTGGGTGTGTGTGTGGGGGTCTCTGTGTGTGTGTGTGTGTGTGTGTGTGTGTGTGTGTGTGTGTGTGTGTGTGTGTGTGTGCTCTGTGTGTGTGTGTGTGTGTGTGGCTCTGTGTGTGTGTGTGTGTGTGTGTGGCTCTGTGTGTGTGTGTGTGGCTCTGTGTGTGTGTGGCTCTGTGTGTGTGGCTCTGTGTGTGTGTGGCTCTGTGTGGATAGCTTTTTTTGTAGGTGGCTCTATGTGTGGGTGGCTCTGTGTGTGTGGGTGGCTCTGTGTGAATGACTCTGTGTGGGTGGCTCTGTATGTGTGTATGTTTGTGGCTCTGTGTGGGTGTAAATGCAATAGGCCATGCATATGCGAGCGATTAAGCTATTGACATTGTAAATGACAATGCCATTTATTTAACGATTAAGCTATTGGCAATGTAAATGACAATGCTATTTATTTATGATTTAAAAACTAAAAAAACGAGAAAAAAAAATATCATGAGCAATGCCAATAGCTCTACCTTTAATAATTCCGAGACCATTGCATTGTAAATGCTTGTTTGTTTGTAGTTTTTCTTCCCTTTGTAAAGATAGCGCCAATAATTAGTTTTTAGGTCTTGCATTAATTTATGGCATAGCCTCCTGATGCCTTGTGGTTTTAGAAAACTTACGGGAAATAAAAATGGGTGTTTTAAAAAGTAGTTGTGGAGCATCAAAGGAATGCCATGTGTGCTGGTCTATGGTGTCTGTGGTGCTCGGCCCTGATCTGCGTCATGGGCCTACGTCTGTGATTGGGTTCCATGTTCTGAGAGTCGTTGGATGGAGTGAGTTTGTCCAGAGTTTTGATAGATCTCTCCTTGGTCTAGTTGGTGAGGTACTTGGGTCCCATTCAAGGGCATATCTCACAATGTGATAGTTTGTGCAGTTGTTTTTGTTACTTTTTTTTTTTTTTTTTCCCCCAAGAAACCTTTATTAACATCAAAGTCAGCGTCGTTACAAATGCAATGGCAAGCATACATTGCGCGGCTACCCGGAGCTCAATAATTCCTCAAGCAAAGATGTTACACAGCCATGGTAACCGGCATCCCGGGGGCCCGGCGGCAATATGTAATGGACCCAGCCCAGCTTTATCGATATTAGCTCCCCCACGAAGGCAGCACTCATCGCAGCACGACAACTGAACACTCATTGATAACAACTCGAGTGGAAGGTCTCCTGTGGTGTAAGGTCAATAGTAGAACAAGAACTTCTAGAAAACCCCCCGAACTCCAACCCCAAACTCTACCCTCCCACCATTGTGTGTCCCGTGGAATGTCATGTTAGTCCAAGCTAGAATAAACGTGGTGTGTGAATACCATGTCCCGTACTACCCCTTATCCCTTACCCCCAAGTGCCTAACCCTTTGAAGACTCTCCCTGCTAAACCCTCTCATGCAAGTAACTACTTATTGGTCCCAGCGCCCCCCCGTGATCCTCCTCACCCTCCATCCCATAGTGGAATCCCCCGACTGTCCAGCCCCTTACTCCGAGACTTGGTCCTGAAGATCCACCACCTCAGACGTGTCAGAACTACCTTCCTCCCCCTTCCGCAAATATTCTTTATAGAGGTCCCAGAAGTTTTTCGGTCTGCTCCTAGGTGGCAACAATTCACTGTACAACTCGGTTTGAGTACAGCAGAACCGCAGGTCCCTCTTCCATCTCGCCACGGTGGGCAGCGGCCCGCGCATCCAGCAGGATGCCACTACTCTCCTGGCGATCAATAACGCCATATCGGCCAGTCGGCGAAGTGCTGGCGGGAGTGGCTTAGAAAAGCCTAGCAATGCCAGTGCCGGTGTCCTGGGAAGCGTTTCGTCTAGTATCTGATCAAGCTCCGCAAACACCTCATTCCAGAATGCTTGCACGCCGGGGCAGAGCCACGCCATGTGGAAAAAAACGGCGACCAGAGTGCGACAGCGCTCACATTCCGCCGAGGGTCGCAGGCCATAGCGATGCAGTCGCTCGGGGGTGTAGTACACCCTTTGGAGAAACTTAAAATGCACCAGCCTGTGCCTGCCATTAAGTGAAATCTTACGGGTGCTGGAGCAGCAGTATCTCCACATGCCATCATCTATGGGCGATTGTAGATCCTCCTGCCATGCCTCTCGGGCTTTAGATTGTATTAATCTCTGGTGTGTTACGCCTAACTTGTTGACAGACGAGAGTAGCTTTGCCGGAGATTTAGTTTTAATAATATAGGACAGCTCTGGGATCTCCTCGGGTTCCTCCATCGCCAGGCCCATCACCTCCCAATAAGCCGAGCGCAATCTGTGGAATTGAAATTGTTGAAGCAGTGTGGGGCTCGCAGTCTGCAGAGCTAGCTGACCCCAACTTTTAAGTGTGCCCTCCGCGAATAGATCCTCCATCCTCTCCAGACCCAAAGAGCGAAGGGATTCTACCACGCCCCTCTCTCTTAGGGGGCCCAACCATAGCGCTCATTCGATCGACATCAGGGGTGAGTATAATCTGTCGCAGTCACGGGCGCGCACCAGTGCATGCCATGCGTGGTTAGTCGCCTTAAGGGAGTCAAGACTCCCGACCGATCGATCCAGTGGAAGGCATATCGTCGCTGGAAGAGGAAGCGGCTCCGCAAACAGTCTCTCCAGGAGCAAGTGCGCGGAGTACGCGCGTCTCCGTGAACCCAAGAATGCAAGTGGGTTGCCTGCGCAACACGGTAGTAACGTTCCATGTCCGGGGCACCCAGGCCCCCCATTTCGCAGGGGAGAATCCGTGTCGCCCACCGTATTCTGGGCTGTTTGCCTGCCCATGCCAGTCGAATGAGAACCTGCGTGAGCTGATTAAAGAAAGCTCTCGAGAGCACAACCGGTAGGTTCGTAAATAAAAACAGAAACCGGGGAAGGACCACCATCTTCATAATAGCAATCCTGCCCAGTAGGGACAGCGGGAGCCTACACCAAGTGTCTACATCCTCAACTAGTTTAGCGAAGGCCACGCCGTAGTTATCGCGGACAAGGATTTCCGGGTCAGTGTCCAGTTGAATGCCCAGGTATCGTACCGAGTCCGTCGTCCACTTTAGGGGGTACTCCATAGTGAAGGGCTGCGTCACAGGAGTGAGGGGGAATGTGATGGATTTGTCCCAATTCACTCGCAGACCTGAGAGTGAGCCAAAGCGGACCACCTCTCTGAGGACCGATGTCAGGTTAGACTCCGGGTCTCGAACATACAGCAATGTGTCATCTGCGTACGTAGATATACCTATCTTATAGCAGGGGAAGCTGATCCCCTCTAAACTGTGGTACTCCCTGATGGCACAAGCCAGTGGCTCCGCAACCAGCGCATAAAGAAGCGGCGATAGGGGGCAGCCTTGCCGCGTCCCTCTACTGATATGTATCGGAGCCGACACTCTATCCCCCAGTTTTAGTCTGGCCAACGGACGATGATACAGGGCGCCGACCCTTTGCAGAAATGGTTCACCCAGGCCCAACTTCCGAAGCACACGGACCATGAACGGCCATTCGACGGAGTCGAACGCCTTTTCCATATCTAGGAAAATCGCCAGCGCGCTATTCTCCTGCCGCACATGCTGCATGGTGCCCAGAACCGTGCGTATATTGTATGTCAGATTTCTACACGGGACGAACCCCGACTGTTCAGGTGCCACCAGTTCCGGGACTAGGAGAGCCAGTCGGTTGGCCAGTACCTTCGCGTATATTTTAGCATCTACGTTAAGCAGACTAAGGGGCCTATATGAACTGCACATATTCAGCGGCTTCCCCGGTTTCGGGATGGTGACAAGCAATGCCTCCCGCATGGTGAGAGGCATTTCCCCATCTTCACAGATCTCGTCGAAGAGAGTGACCAAGTGGGGGAGTAGAATTCCTGTGTAGGCTTTGTAGAAGCCCACCGTGAGCCCGTCAGAACCCGGCGCACTACCCGCTCTCATGCCTGCCAAGGCTTCTAGGATTTCGTCCTCATGAAAGGGGGCCATAAGGAACTCCCTATCGGAATTCCGCAAAAACGGCATATCTATATGCTCTAGATAGTCATCCATGGCATCCTCTGCACCTAGAGATTTGGATCGATAGAGGTCTGCGTAATATTGACGAAAGGTCGTTAGTATCTGCTCCTCATCCGTGACCACGTCACCCTCAGGGGTGGTCAGTTCGTCCACGACCAAAGGTTTGCGTGAACCCCTTACCATACGGGCCAGAAGGGCGCCCGGCCTATCCCCTTCTCCATAGACACGGGCCGTAGCATATTTCCCCATATAGAGGACCTCCCTGTCTGCCAACTCCTGGTACTCGGATAACAAAGGGGTGAGCGCCGAGTCAATGTCAGGACCAGGGTCTCTGAGCTGTTTATTCTCCAAGTCCGCCAGTTTGGCCTCTATCGTGGTTAACTCTCGCCTAATAGTGCGCAGCACACTGGAGTGCTTGGACATAGCCATGCCTCTAATAAAAACCTTAAACGACTCCCAGACCGTGGAAAAGTGATCCACTGAGCCCAGATTCGTGGCAAAGAATCCCTCGATATTCTCCGCCAGTTCGCCCCTAAACACCTCATCTAACAGGGCAAAGGGAGGGAACCTCCAGGTAAATGCTGGGATACCCCTCCTGGCCGTGGTGATATGTATCATTACAGGAGAGTGGTCAGAGAGGGTGCGTGGCAGCACCTCGCACTTGCCAATACTCCGCTGGACCGAAGACGTCGCCAACCAGTAGTCTATACGAGTGTGGACATTGTGGAAGGCCGAGTAGTGTGTGAAGCCACCGAGTGTGGGGTGCTTCTCCCTCCAGACATCGACCAGGTCAAGTTTGAGTAATTCAGTTCTCATATAGGCAGCAGAAGCCACCGGCCTCCGGACAGGGCCTGAGGAGCGGTCTTTCTCAGGGTCAAAAACAAAGTTAAAATCACCCCCCCCCACAACATCCTAGGTTGTGTATGCTTCCTACATAGTGCGGACAGGGCTGCATAGAAGTCAGAATTGTCATAATTAGGGCCGTAAACATTAACAATCAGGAGGTCTAGTCCCTTACCTACACACCTGGCTAAGACATACCTCCCCTCTGTGTCCATCGCCACCGGGACCAATTTCAGTTGCGAGGACGGGTTAACCCAGGTCAGTACCCCCCGGGAGTGTGTTGTGAAGCCAGACGCCACTATGTGTCCCGCCAACCCTCGTGTCTGTAACATCCTACTATGGATAGGCAAATGAGTTTCCTGTAAAAGGGCTAGGTCAACCCTATGACGGTGCAGGTAACCAAGGACCTTCCTCAACTTGCGGTGATCATTCAGGCCCCGTACATTCCATGTCATCATTTTGATAGTGTGCGGGGTGTGTGTGGGATCAGTCAGGGCGGCATTTGACATTGCAATCGTAACTGTTCCATCGTTGTTCTAAAGAGCGCATGAGCAGTACCTCCCAGAGCAGGGGCAACCATCAGGAGCCCCCGATAAGCAGCGAAACACAGCATTACACATTGCCCCTCCTTGGGCCACAGACACCACAATCCATAAGCATCCCCACAACCTTGAGGACACAAAAACCCTCCCCTTTCACCACCCTTAGTCAACATGCACAACAGTCCCAACAGGTGAACCTGAGAACAGCCTCCCACCCACCCACAGCCGACCATCCCCAATCCGGTCAGACAGGACCCATCCCCACCCATCATCCCCCCCCCTAGTTCGACAATGAACTCTACAGAACCCCAAATAGCCCCCGAAGGAGCCAAAAGCCAGAAGCGCAGGGGCAGAGGAGTCTAGCCAGCTAACGGCTCAGCAAGGAGACCAAAGTTTGTAACCTTTCGCTCGCTCCCATCCCGCCCCCGCCCAGTAGTAGTTATCCCTGCCAGCCTTAGTCTTCACAGTCAGGTAATGTCAGATCCTTATGAGGAGGGGCCTACACCGAGGCTGCCCTCGGCAAGTTGAGCGTCTCTCCACCCATTTCACAGCACAAACAAACCCTTCCGGTAAAAACCAGATAGATCTCACCCAAACTTATGTCTCGATTGGCCCACACCGACTGTGTCGCAGCCCTAGCGCTGCCCAGCGCCATCAGTTCAGCAACATTTCCCACGCTTCCGGCTACTCCTGTTCTTCCAAGTGAGACGAGGTACCCACGTCCTCCCGTTGGTTCCTCTGGCTATTGCGGTTGTCCCTCTCCCATTCTTTTAAGGATTTTTTAAGTTCCGCAGGGTCGGTGAAAAAGTGAGAGTGGCCTTGCCTGTTGATGCGAAGCCTCGCAGGGTACAGCATTGCGTAGTCGAGCCCTAGGTCTCTCAGCTGCTTCTTGTAGGGGGCAAAGCGCTTCCTCTTCTCCTGCACTCGCGCCGTGAAGTCCGGGAAGAGGGAGATGTTCATGCCCTCAAACTGTAGCTTTCCCTTGTCTCTGGCCAGTCGCAGTGCCAAGTCTCTATCCCGATAATTAAGTAGCTTCGCTATGATTGGTCGTGGCGGGAGACCCGGTTGTGGTTTCGGCCCCAGCGTGCGATGGGCCCTTTCTATAATTAACATAGGTGAGAAGACATCTTCCCCTAATAGGGTCTGAAGGAGTTTCTCCACAAACAGCTCCATTTTACCGGTGCTAGTGGATTCCGCCACTCCCGTGATGCGTAGGTTGGAGCGCCGCGAACGCGCCTCCAAATCCTCCGTCTTATCCTGTATGACTTGGAGCAGCCGACCAAACTGCTTGCGGTCCTTGTCCCATTCCGTTTGCGCCTCCTCCGCCTCTGTAAGCCGTCTTTGCGCCATGTCCAGGCGCTCCGCATGCTTGTCCACCCTCTCGGACATGCGGTCCATCCGGTACGTCAGGGCATCTATTTTGGTGCTGATCGCTGACATGCTGTCTTGTAGGCCTTTTTCCATGTACCCCAGCATGTCCCGTATGTCCAAACATAGAGAGTTCTCGGATGTTGTAGGGTGTGGAGCGGCGGCTTGAGCTGCCCCCTCGGCCCCCTTTGCCTTCCTCTGGTCGAACGTTAGCTTGGCCTGTGTTTTGTCCCCATTCCCCATGGCAGTTCTGGTGGACACACGGCCGACAGGCCCAGAGATGCGGAGTACACCACCTGTGGTTTGAGGGCAGCTTTAGCAGTGAGCGCAGTGGTGGAGGTCCCCCTCGGCCTAGGGTGGTATGCAAGCCTTCCCCCTACTTTCCTGTATGGCGGTATGCAGCAGGACCGTTGCCCAAGATGGCGGCCACTTGCTCCGGAACGCAGATGCGGCCGCCTCGCAGAATACTACCTCAGGTAGTATCCCCTGTAGTCTGTAAGTTTATAGGCCGGCCAGTTAGACCCAGCGCAGGGGAGCAGGGCACTCACCGTCCCTCCGAAGGTATCGCACCGATCAGTGCGTGGCGCCGGGATCCGGCGAATAGTGCTTCTCGCCGGGAAGCTAGCAAGCCTTCAGAGTCTCCCCGCCGTCAGTGGGTGCTCCGTACTCTCCCTCGCTGCTACTTGATTTATCCTCATCAGGCAGGAGCCGGCCCGCTCCACTGCCCCACAGTGCCAGTCGCGAGTGCGCCAGCCCACCAGGTGCTTCAGAAGGTGGCTGGGGCCGCCTCAGTCTCCCACGCCGCACGTACTGCGACGCAACTCGGGCAGCCGTCCAGGGCAGGTCGGGGATCGCGGCCTGGGTTGTGTCCGCGTCGTTCGCTTCGGCGCCAAGCTGCACCGCATCGGATCTCCGCCGGGCAAAGGAGCCGTTGCCTTACCGGGGCCCCGTCCGAAGGTCTGCCACAGTTTTGAGTGCCGGCAGGGTAGCAATAGGATGAGTTTTAAGGAGTTTGGCGGGTTACCGGTGAGGAGCTCCGCGCTCGCGCGTCTTACATGGACGCCAGCTAGCTCCGCCCCCCTTGTTTTTGTTACTTCTACACCCATCAAAGGCATTGGATTGTTGTCTGTTTCTGAGCTTTCAGGATGAAGATTCCTGTTAGGTGTTATTAATTCATGTCCACTCAAGTAAAATGAATTCTTACAGGAGGACACTACACTCGCAGTATGCTGTTATAGCGGGGCTATCAGAGTGTACATAAAACATCTGGCCTTTTCGAATCCCACAGTACAATAGATGGTAATGTATAGTTCTAGACTAGTTGAAATATTTGGTTGGTCATTTTTATACCAATCATTTTTTAGAGCCCTTTCTTCCTGCTGCTGCAGTATTCAAAATAAAACGTTGTGAAAGTATTGCCACTTTAGGATGATGCCCAAGTAACAAGGTGAGTTAAGTTGTCTCAGCCCAGGGGTGGCTCTAAGCTCATGGCAGCCCTGGGCAGGGATCGTAGGTAGGGGGCCACGGACGAGGGGGTCCGGCGGGGCGGAGCCCCCCAGAGCTCAGGAACTAGGAGGAACGCAGGCGAGGAGGACAGAGAAGAGGGAGGACCGGGGTCAGGGTGTTTGGAAGTGGAACAGAGCCGGACGTCGTCAAATGCCTGCATGTGGCCACTACTCAAATATGTCTCCATCCTCAGAGGATTATTATATTGAGGATATATATTGGCGTGGAGGCCCCTAGTATTTGGTGGCCCTGTGCAGGTGCACAGCTTGCACATGCCTAAGGCCGCCCCTGCTCAGCCTTAAAGCGACGTCAAATAAAAGCATCTGTTTTTCTGGCCTATCCGCTGACCATATTCAAATGTATCAGTTTCACTCTTTCACTCATTAATAATTATTTTGTTCCTTGTGTTGGGCCCAAAGGCATGTGTTTTTCAAGATTTGATTATCACAATTAACCCATTTCTTTTTCTGCAGTAATATAATTGCAAATGCTTTATGCGTAATGGCTGTTGTCATGGTGCTTTATCACTCAGTTCCTTTCGTAGGTTATATTCTCAATAATAGGTTTGTGTGCACGTTTTGTTAAACCGCACAAGAGGTTGGTTGCCCCAACGACGGTGACTGAGATTTCACGCCTCCAAAGCAAGGGTCCTTTCAGTTGATAATCCCTCTCAAATTGGTAGAGCGGGCTTCAAACCATGTTTAAGGGGGCATTTATTTTGCTGTATCAAAGGGCTTTATGACATGGGTCACGGATAGAACCATACGGGGATACATTAGCGAGAGCGAAGGCAGGGGGTTTGTGGTGCACTTGAGAAGTACATCTTTTAAAGCACAGCGTAAGTATGGCCCCCACGTAGCTTACGTTTGTTGGTCCCAGTGGAGGCCGGTAATTTTACCCACTCACCCATTCACAACACTCCCTTACGAAGAATACACATGCATTCATACACGCACCCACCAAACATTAAAAATAAAACTTACCTTACATGCGGATCTCCGAGAGGAAAGCCTCAGAGGTCCCAGGAGGGTTGGAATGCTGACTTCCCTCATTGGCTGACCTAATGTCAGCCAATGAGGGAAGGCAGCAGTCCCAAGCCTCAAAGTTCCCAGACTCAGGTCTGCAAATGGGAGAAGGCAGCAATCCCTCACTTGTCACTGAGTGGGATGGGATAAGTGAGACTACTTAGCCCAACCCACTCTGGAACGAGGTGTCACTGTTTAACACTTGTCCCTGGGCACTTCAAGGTTTAAAAGTGAAGCGCCCAGGTCCGAGGCAATGGGTGACGCTCCCCCTCATTATGAGTGGGAGGGCCTTGAGGCACTTTTACCAGTCTGAGGAGCGCACACAGACAGGACTGTGAAATCCTCATCCTGGCAAAGTTCAGCAAAGGCATTCGGAAGTCTGCACATTTAGCGCAAGTCGAGCTCATGGCTGCCTGACCTGAACGAGAAGAGTGTCTGCCAGGCTGCCCTTTGTTCAGCCTGACACACTCTTCTTGCCTGGAAAAGGGTGGAGGCTTGGCCCCTCAGCCCGTACAGATGGGCTGAGGCTGGTTGGTCCTTGTCGCTCACACTCTTTAGGCACGAAGAACCTAATTTACTGTGCCTGTATTCAAAATGATCAAGTTCTATGAGAGATCCTTAGAAATATCCCTTTATAAACTCTTGATGTTGTGTTACTGTGTATCAGTACAGCACATTTTTACTGCAGAAGCCCTGTAGCACTGGGAGGATTCTAGGTGGATCATTTCAGATTAGATGTGGCTCATTCTGCAGATGGGAGTCTGTTTATTCTTCATGCAGTGGCTGAGTTTCCCATTATGCCCCGTTGTCTCCCATCCGCTTTTGCTTTAGTTGCTTCAAGTGTCCCATTTTTCTCCCCATGTTTTCCATCGATTCAACAAGTTCAAGTGTACTTGCGTCCAGGCCGACAGGTTTCTTTGTGGGTCTCCTTAGGATTTTGCAGCCGCCCCAAAGTGTCCTTGTGCCTGTGTCCTACCAGTAATTTGCATTTCTCTTGTTGCTGGTGTCCGTCTCCTGAGTGTGTTCCTTTGTTTGAGTCCCTAGTGATCAACTCTCCCTTTGTATTCGTTTTCCTGTGCACATGCTTCCAGTGCTTGTGTCCATGTTGGGCCATTTCTCCCCGTATTTCTTTTTCCTTAGTGCCTTGTCATTTGTGCTACCTGTGCCTTCAAATCCCTTTCTCTTCCATTGTTTCCTGATATCCAGTTTTCCTCCGTCTGTATTTCTGTGCCCGTGGATGACCCTGTTTCCATGGGTCTGGTCTTTCTCGGTGCCTGGTCTTTTCTACTATGACCCAATTTTCTGAGCAGAAAACGTGTAAACCTATTTGCTTTTCAACTGAGGGACCACTTTGTTTAAACCATCGGCACACTCTGTGGAATTGTAGTGTGTAGCACGGTGTAAACAAATCTGTTTAGAGGCAGAATTTATAAGTTGGAAGCAGGCATTCCTGTTTGTGACCGCTGCATGTAACCGATTGCACAAAAAACTGCTTGAAAACCGTGTTATAAACAGCATCACAGATCCTAATTCAGTTTGGATGACAAATATCTTCCATGTTATAAGAATCTCACAAAGTAGCATGCTTGGTCCACAAAGCGATTCAGCACCTGGGCAGATAGAAACCTGTATTTGTGTAAATGCAAATACAGTATAGTATCAAACTCGGGACATAAGGAATTGCACAATAAATTTACATGAAGCACATTTTGCAAAATTCATGACCCAGCATGAAAACAGCATGACACCCTGTAAGGCTTCTGCATGACTAAATAACTAACACTGATTTCCCACGCAGCATCATGCTATCTGCATGCAAGCACTCCTGGGCCTCTTCAGGTGTACTAAGCGCTAAGTAAAGACCCATACCCTACCATCAGTCTAATTGATATTTACTGTCGATCTGTGTTGGCATTAAATATGTATGTTGCTGAGGTTATGACAATCTTCTGGTACGTTGGATGGAATTCCTAACTTCATGATGAAAATAAATTAGGACAATAATAAGTAATGTGGTGGAGACACACAACAGTTCATTCAATACTTAGCACCTAGCAGCCACGTATTCTCCATCTCCCTGACTGATTCGTTCACCTTAAGTGCCCCAACCAAAGCAATATGCCCAAGTCCACCCTGGAACCCACTTTCGCCTACATGCTTTTTCTAGCTTTTCCCTGTCAGAGCCAGAAAGACGTATCCCAGTGAATGCTTCCATTTGTGACTCTATGGGATTCGAGTCTAAGAAACCAAGATGTTTCCACATAATTGGATCAGAAATGGCGAATTCTGATTGGAGGATATTCCAGTTTCGACCATGAAATCAAGCCCACAAAGTAATACAGAATTGTGTTAGTCTAAAGCAAAAAAGCTCTGGATCTTAGACTGCTATTGGCATGCCGAGCTTTTCAGATCTACTAACCCCAGTGTTATCGAATGCGTGCATAGCTAATGTGAAACCGTCACTTTAGCACAAAAAACGAGTTTATATTGATTGATTCATTCATTGCAATCGTTAACAATGTCCTCGAATATCTAAAAACGAAAATTAATATCGTTGCAGATGAAGTAAATTGAATTGTTCAAGTGAAATAGCCTGTAAAACAGAAGATATTCATTTTTCACGCGTCCCGCCCAAAAGAAATGAGCGGTCTTGGAGATCATGTGTATCTAAGAATGTGAACATCATGAAAAGCTCCTTTCTGCATTTTCACAGAACCAAATTTATGAGCCATCCAATCTCTTTTTCAAGTTTACGAAAACGTTATTAGTATCCATTTCTAGCAGCCCCTGATTGCAACTCCAGTCATGTTCCCTCCTCTCTCCCACACACAGATCGTGATGCACCAAATTGTATTCAGTATGCTAAACCTTGGAGTAAATCAATTCTTTCTAGCTGTGGCAGATTTCCTCAGGGAGTTATGTTAGTCTTACAAAGTCTGTTTTTCTGATTGTTATTGATTCTTTTCCCAACAGTTTATGAGCTACTTAGATGCAAGGAGGCATACCGAAGGAACAAAATTAAGCATATTTCTTTTCACATTCTTGTATAAAGTATGATATCCAAGGTAATTACGCTTTAGGAAAACTAAATGGAGAATAGTGATCTTTTTTCGTGTAGATCAATGACTCTGTGAAGACTTAGTTGTTATTTTTTGTTAAATCCGCTGAGTTTGTTCACGGTGCAACGTGCCTCCGAGGGTGTTAGGATGTTTTGTAGGCTTGTCCACACAGCTCTTGAAATGGATCTGTACTAGCAGATATAACTCTACTGATTTACTTGATCTGAACTTAGATGTCTCTGACTTCTTGGGGGTGGCAATCACTCCACAAACAAATGACGGTTTCTAATGGATACCTGCAGCTACATATTCCTCGTCTTTTGCCTTTTGATTGGCTGATAGGACTAGGGCTGTGATTGGTTAATAGGGCAGGTCTCCCATTGTTTCTAAGGATTGGGTAGGGTTAGGGCTCTGGTTACCATTGGCCGAAGGTCACCTGACCTATGGTTATTTAACCTTAGGGCTTAGGACTTCTCCGCCCGGGCGTTGAGGCTTAGGTCAGAGAGGACAAAGACAGTTGCTTTTTCGGACCGGGCATAGGGCCAGACAGAGATTCTTCCCTTTTTACCATTGTTACCGTTTACCGGTTACCACCTTAACCCATCCACAAACATAATAACACACACTCAGCGATTTCACGCTACTCATTTATAACAAACAATCTATTACCGCACCTCAGTGTCTCAACAACCACTACAAAACCCACAAAGCACATTCATACACCATTTTACCCCAACTGCCACACATTGGCACCTTCACTCTCACACCAAACCCAACTCTGTCCTATAACACTATTAAATCCACACACCACAAACACAACCCACACCAAAACTATACTTAACCTTTAAACCTACAAATACACACTTTCTGTTCTTACAAAACACCATCTCTACTCTCTTCTTACTCCTTGCAGACCCCTTTCCGTCACCACAAAGCCTATACTCAAGCCTTCTCCTAGCAACCACCAACAACACCCTCCTCTTTCGACCAAAACACACAACTAGACAATCCTTAGACTCCACTCCACCACACACATCACCTCTTCCTGATACCAAATCTGACACAAACACTCATAACGCCTGTCCATCCTCTCTCACACACAACATATGCTCTTCTCTAATGCACATCGCAACCCCCTTTACCACTCAGATTCCACTCACCAACAGTACTTTGCATTCAGTTAATTCACATAAATTCTCTACATCAATATCTATCTCACTGCTCCACAAAAACAATACCTAACACACAAACCAGCACTTCAAACTCTCTTACTCACAACTTCATACTATATTCCGTCACAAAATTGAAACAAACACCCATTCACCCTCATGACTGCATAAATCATACAGATCCTAAACCATCTTTACTCGCAAATCTTCTGTCTTCAACACCTACCACAAACACCCCAACACTCATTCACCCACCTCTCATCCATTGCACAATTTAGACCCTTTAAACATGATACACATGCTCCCCTACCACCACCCCATACACCTTCCACCCTAAACAGACTCAAACAAAATAAACATGCCACCCACCACAACTTCACATTATACGTCTATTATACAACAAGGCTACTCTACAAAAACAACACAGCTCATCAAATCATTCTCAACCAACCTCCAGGACCTGCCTTCTGGTCGAGGATCACGAGCTAGACAAACAATATGATGGCTATCTTCATACAGTTCATACCAACACTAATTTTACACTTATTACAAGTTCAAAGAGTACTACTCACTCCTCAAGCAAACCAATTTGCTCCACCACCAAAACACAATTGCTAGTCTGCCTACTAACAAATGCTCAATCACTTTCTAAAAGTAGCACTAGAACTACGACTTGCTCCCTGACACATAACCTGATCTACTCTTTATAACTGAATCATGGTTGGGTGATGCCATGGCTCCAGTGTTGGATAAAGCTGTTCCTCCAGACTATCAAACTGTCACGTAAAACCGCATTTGCAAAAATGAAAAATGAAGGTGGAATAGCTGTAATATTCAAGGAAACAATGTATCTCGCCAAATCTGACGATGTTTCCATACAAGCCTGTGAGGCCCTCATGACCATATGCAACCCTACACCAACTTCCTCCTTCTTTACAGACCACCACCTAGCAATGCAACATTCCCAGATATGTTTCTAACCTTATGCGCTACACTCTAATCTATGCATCCTTGGTGAATTAAACATATGGTTCGACAAACCCAATATGCTCAATCCAAGTGCTATCATCCGTGGCCTAGACACACTGAATCTACATCAAATCGTCCTCAAACCCACACACAGAACTGAACACATCCTAAGTGTCATATTTGCTAATCCAGAACTAGTTATCTTTCAAAGGATCACTCCAGTCACATGGTCAGACCACCATTGTGGCTTTCCAACCCAAAACACCAACCATCAAGATACCTAAGACCACCATAAATGCATCCTCCTATGGACCGTGGAACAAACTCAATTTTGAAAACTTAGAAACATAACTAACTGCCAGCACAAATCTAGACACAATAAATTCCATTCAAAAACTTTAAGTGGCTCCAAGAAGTCTTTGATATCCTAATACCACAAAAAACAACAAAAAAAGACTAAAGAAAAAACAAGCGCCTTGCCGGAATGCAGAACTAAGAAAGATGAAACAAATTGCAACGGTCCTGGCCCAAAATAAATAGTAATCCAGACAAACTTCACCTACGCAAACAGAATTTTTCAAGTAAAAAATCAGAATAGCTAAAAAGGAACTAATTGGACAGAAGTCAAAATGCTAAATGTTCAAATGAAGAATTTTATAAAGTTTTCAAGCAATTTCATAAAGCTATATGCACAGAATTAACTCATCCCATGACTCAAGAATTTACTAACAAACTGGCAAAGAATTACGCAACTAAAGCAGATATGTTAGACCCCTATTTAAAACAAAGGAAAACCACAAGCACCAATCAATTTCCAACAATCTTCTCCAAGGGTAAGATATCCCAACCTCTGCATTCCTCCAAACAACTATTACTGCTGCAGAGATTTTGCACATACACAGAACTATGCGCAGGAATGCAGGACCTTGGCGTATAGGGGCTAAGTCTAGCTATAGTGTCTCACTCGCTCTTCTAAACAAATACGAAGATGCAAATGATTAGACACTCCAGAACAAAACACTCCCGACTCTCTCAGGAATCGTGGTAATAAGACATGCCCTTTCGCTCACTCACTCGTACTTGTCCACAATAAGAACTGTCTGAGTCATGTCATGTCATATCACAGGTTTTTATATAGCGCAACTTATCACCGCAAGGTCTCAAGGCGGTTGCAGCATAAAAACCGGAAGAAAAAGGGCGACAATATCAAGAAAAGGGCTAATAACGGCTAAACAAAAGAGGAACAGTTACTTGGGAAAGAGCGAGGTTTTCAAGGCTTTACGAAATTGCTCATGTTCAACAATGGAAAGAAGGTGAGAAGGCAGTTTGTTCCAGAGAGACGGAGCAAGATAAGAAAAGGCGCGCTGACCATACCTAGAGGTACGCACGCGAGGTTGGGTTAGTAGAGACTTATTACTAGACCTTAAAGACCTCTTAGGGGCATACCATTTGATTTTTTTCTGAAGATATTGAGGCCCCTTATTATGCAAAGAGTTGTGTGTTAAACACAAGATCTTGAAATGACTTCTTTGACGAATGGGGAGCCAGTGCAGCTTTTTCAGACAAGGGGATGACGCAGTTCTGGGGGGCAGATCTAAAACCAATCTGGCCGCCGTGTTCTGCAGGGTTTGCAGCTTTACTAGTAAGTCCTCATTCAGGCCATAGTACATGACATTACCATAGTCAAGATGGCTAATGATGAGGCCCTGGACCAGAGGTTTTCTGGCTTTAATAGGAAGCCATCTGAATATCTTCCTGGGACTGCGCACTATGCCGTAGCAGGTACCAGTCACCTTGGCGACATGATTTTTCAGTGACAGGGTACTGTCCAGAATAATTCCCAAGTTACGGACCGTCGACTTGGGAGCAGGGCATACTCCCAATTCTGCGGGCCACCAATCTTGTGTCCAACACCTTTCTGCCTTACCAAACAAAATAATTTCTGTTTTGATCGCATTCAATTGGAGTTTATTATTCCTCATCCAGCTGCTGATCTCGACCATACAGTTTTTAAAGCGTGAGCGGGTGCTGACAGAGTCAACACCGCACGTGATCAGCAGATGGGTGTCATCGACGTATGATACCGTTTCAAAACCATAGGAATTAATGATTTTGGCCAAGGGGGTCCGGTACAAATTAAAGAGCAACGGGCTCAGGATCGACCCTTGAGGTACCCCCACAGTTACAGGACGGCTGCTGGAGACCAGAGTGTCAACTCGAACGGTGGTGAGGCGGCCAGTAAGATAGTCTTCAATCCACCCCAGGGCCCCTCCTCTGACACCTATCTCCCACAGACTCTGTTTCAGAATACAGTGGGAGATGGTGCCAAATGCAGCGGAGAGGTCCAGGAGAATGAGAATGGCTGATTCGCCTCTATCCACCGCGAGTCTGATGTTATCTGCAATCTCAACAACAGCCGTCTCTGTACTGTGGGCTGCCCGGAAGCCAGATTGGGAAGGGTCGAGGACTCTGCGTGCTTCTGTATATGCCGTCAACCAGTTATTTACAAGACGTTCCAGCACTTTCCCAAAGAAAGGTAACAAAGATATAGGCCGATAGTGGGACGGCAGAATGGGATCGTCCGAAGGTTTCTTCTGAATTGACTTCACTTAGGCGTGCTTCCACTTGGAGGGAACAATAGTTTGCTCGAGTGAAGCATTAAATATGGCCGTTAGCGGGTCAGCTATTCAAGGCATAATTACAGTGCAATGGCGTGAGGAAAATGGGTCCATAGGGGATCCAGATTTTATTTTGCTTAAGCCCTCCAGGGTCTCCTCCGTGACAGTAATCGGGGCAAATTCCATCAATTATGGGGTTCGCAAGAGTCCCCCAATGGTGGCAATAGACCTTCAAACTACGTTCTGGAAGGAACTGATCAGAGTTTGTGTTAGGGAAGGCAGAATAGATAGATTTAACTTTGCTTTCAAAGAACTCAGACATAGTTTCAACCCATTTTTGAGGGGGACTAAACAGAGACTGATCAGCACGGGGAGACGTGAATTCCTTCAGTATTTTATATAATTCCTTACTGGAACTAGCAGAAGTGTTTATACGCTGAGTCAGATATGCCTTTTTTTCCGTTTTGATATTCTTTACATAGTTTGAATGTAGAGTTTTATACTTGGCTCTGTCCTCCTTTGTTTTTGTTTTGCGCCAGTTCCGTTCTTCTACTCTACTGGCTTGTTTGTCTTTTTTTAGGTCAGTCGTGAACCAAGGGGAAGCCATCGAATTAGCTTTGACGGTGTTTTCTGGGATAACACGGTCTAGTGTTTGTACGATGGAAGACTCCAGATTGGTTACCCTTTGTTCCAAGGAAAGATCCGGGCTGTTTACAGGTTTAAAGCGGGCCAAAAAAGCTTCCGATGTAAGTTTACGCCACGGACGAATCAGCACACTTTTACTGCTCATGAGTTTAATGGAGGTCTGACTAAGGAGACTGAACTTTAAAAGGTGGTGGTCAGTCCAAATCATGGGAAGAGGGTCTTCCGTACTAAGTTTAGGGGAGCTCGTAAAAATTAAATCAAGGGTGTGGCCAGCACGATGGGTCGGGCCCATTACTCTTTGAGTTAAACCCAGGCTTTCCATAGTTCTAATTAAAAGGCATGTATCCGGATCTGAAGAGTGCTCAGCATGGTAGTTAAAATCACCAAGTAAAATAAAATTCTCAGTCGCTAGTGCATGAGCGACTATTATTTCTAATAGTTGATTAGCAAAGCCTGATTTGAGGCCCGTAGGCCTGTAGACTAATGCTCCTCGCCAGTTCTCCGAACAGGAGATTTGAATATTTACTATCATAACTTCGGCCGTAGGACTGGATAGGGATTCCAGCAACTTGAAGTCATGAGTACAGTTTAAAATGTTTTTTTTTTTTTACTATTTTGCTCTATAAAGCAGTATACGAGCCACTACCAACAGCAAAATGTATATACTCAACACGGTTATTATTGTAGCAAGTCCATATATCATAAAGGTGAATGTCATCTTACAAAGATAAAGGGCTTTAATACCTAACCACCCTCCCCTTGGCAAGAAAAAGTAATATTATATAATAGAAGTTCTCTGGGCTTTGTCAGCAGACCCCATACCTTAGTTCTTAGATGGTATATCTACATCATAGGAGCAGCATGGCTCTTCTCCCTGGAAAGGTCCCTCTTAAAGTGTGCGTTAACAAAACATGCCTCTCCATAATATCAAAGTACGAGTCTTCAGCAGCCGCAGCTGTGTTCGCTTGTTTTGTCTAGGTGCTAGGGACTGACCGGAACAGAATAACAAGGGGCATTGTTTATCGACCTTGATCACCGTCTTCAGACTAAACCCCAGAAACAGACAGAGAAGGCACAATGCAGACGGTTCTCATGTGAAAGGCATAAACAAAGTATTTTCCTTTTTTTTTCTTTGAAAAGCCAAGGAGACAATAATAAGATGTAGATCAAAATCCCAAGGCAATAAAATGCATACCTTATGTCTAAATTGAATGAGGTTTCTTGAAGAAATATTCAAAAGTTTCTCCATTGTCCAATATCCAATAAGGAGTAAATCCATCCACCTGAATGTAGTAAATTACATCAGGGTTAATAAAAACGATGAAATCCACATTCCAGGGGAATTGGTGCTGAATGTGCTTGTCCCCAATCAAGCAGAGTCCCTCGTTGCCAGTGTAATAAAGATGTCTTCAAATATATATAGAATAAATATTGTTTATTGAAGTCATAGTCTTCAGCACCAACACATAAGTCTAGCTTCAAGCTCAAGTCAAATCCCACCCTTGAACTATAACATTCCAATGACATGGATAACATTCTAAATATTAACATTCTAACATTAGTAAGTACAACACAACAGAGAGTCCACAATGGAGGTCCAGGAACTTCTCCAGCAGATGATGACTATCCTCCATGACCTAACTTTTATTGGGTTGATCCTCGACACAACACTTATGAAAGCCTTCCCTCTTCAAAGACTAATCTGATGTGCCTGGTTCAAGGTCGGATCCCAGTGCTGTGGTTCTTGCACCTGTTATGTCACATTGCTCAATGCATTCTGTTGGTGCCTCTCACCAGCCTGCAGATGAGAGCCCTCCACTGGTGTCTAATGAGGCATTGGCTGCAACACCAAAGAAGTCTCTTGGCGCAGGTGAAGATTTTCCATTTGGTGCTTGAAGATCTACAATGGTGGATTGCCCACATCCAAACTTCTGTGGGGTCACCTCTTCAGCCCTTCAAGGCAGGCCTCTATGGTCAAGGATGTTTCCTCTCATTACTGTAGGGGGGTTACCCATCCGGGTGACGTGATGGGGAAGAGCATTTTATCAGTGAAAGAGAAGCACCTGCACATAAATGTGCTTGAGCTGTAGGTGTTGTAGTTTGACAGCGATTAGATTAAGCATTAGCAGAAGACATCTCATGTTTAGCTATTATCGTGACATTTAGCGGACTCCATTTTGTATTCATGGCAGCCATTTTGTTTGCTACATGCTGCCTCGTGTCGACCATGTGCTTTGTCCTATCTTCCTGTTAACTGCGTTTGAAATCTGCTTGGCAACGAGTTATATTGAACATCCCCCACTTTCGCACATGCCCAGTAGGGTCTACAGCTGTTAGTGATAAGGAACACACAGGAATGTGTTTACCAGTTCCCAAAACCGTTGGCTCCTCCTACTTATCGATTGTGCCTTTCTATATTACCTTATATGTACATAAATCTTGCTTCTGTGTTTGTACCGCCTTCTTTTGAGCCCCTGTGTGGGTATAAAGGGGCCATGCTCTTTTAGTTTGTGGTGCTACTTCTTGCAATACCGAAGGGTACTGTCTGAACCGTAGCACCACCTCATGATGCGTAATAAAAGTTATCTTTTCTATTCCCGTTTCTGTGCCAACTTCTTCCTATATGATCTGAGGACTTTGTGCAGAGAAGGGCGAACCCCTTGCACTGATGGGCCTTGCTGAGGCTCGCTACTACATAGGTGGTGAGATTTGCCTTCAAGACCTTTTATTCTTCTATTTCAGAGGGCACCACCATGACTGTCCATTATATGAACAAACAGAGCAGTGTAGAGCTATGGACACTCCGCTGGGAAACAATTTGCATGTTTGTAGGTAACTGGGTACTTGTAGCAGTACCCCCCACTTTTTTGCCTGGTTTTTGATGCAACTTTGACTTTGGTGTACTGGATCCCTGCTAACCAGGTTTCCGGTGCCAGTGTTCTTTCCCTAAAACTGTACCACAACTGGCACAACTTACGCAACCCTTGTAAGTCCCTAGTAAAATGGTACCCCTGGTACTTAGGGCATTGGGACTGAAGAGGGCCCACTAGGGCTGCAGCACAAATCGTTCCACCCTAGGGACCCCTCACCAAGATCATGCAAACTGCTGCTGCAGGCTGCATCGAAAACTGAAGAGTCGACATGGCACACATCCGTGTGACATGCCTGAAGATACTGTATACACCGTTTCCTATACAGTATAAGCAAGATACTCCTACTGTAGGACTTGCAGTCCTAACGAAGGGTGCACTATGCTACATGTGAGGCCATAACTCAATGAGCAGATATGCCCATTACTGGGCAGTTCTATTACTGCCAGCACAAGAGAACAGGGAAACCATGTTAAAACATGTGTTAGGCACTCGTGAAAGCGAGTTCTCCAGCTACATGATGGCTTCACTGAACATAGGGATGTTTGATATCTAACATCTCATATTGATGATCCAGTGTTGGATTTATCAATACATGCACCCAGAGGGCACTTCAGCGGTGCCCCCTGAAACCATACCAACTGCTGGTGGGCTGACTGACTGGTTTCAGCCATCCTGACACCAGAGACAAATTCCTGATCCTGAAGGGTGAAGGCCTTCGCTCTCATGAAGCCAGAAACCAGGCCAGCTCTGACAGGGGTTGTCTTCCACCCCCTTCCAGGATGACCTGCAGATTAGCCTGCCAAGGCAGGGGAGCTTCAAAGCACCCTTTGGTATTCA
The DNA here is from genome assembly GCF_964263255.1 of Lissotriton vulgaris. Lineage (NCBI taxonomy): Eukaryota > Metazoa > Chordata > Amphibia > Caudata > Salamandridae > Lissotriton > Lissotriton vulgaris. The sequence goes on along the minus strand of NC_141691.1, from coordinate 530,406,639 downwards.
ACAGTGGTTTCTCTTATAGGAGAGAATGTACGTCCACTTTTGGTGGGAGGACAGGTGGGAAATTCGTTGGTATAGGAGGAGTGCCCACATTCAGCCAACACCACCCTGAGGGTGGGCAGATATGTACCCCTCTCTTCAGATTTCTCCATCTCGTCTTGGAGAGAATTAACCAACCAGGGGCAGGGTTATGCCCACTTCCCAATGGAAGTGGTCATAGGAGGCTGTAGATTCACTAGAGGTAACTATTCCATTGGCTACTACCTGGCACTCCCTCTAAAGCTCCTAAATTCAGTATTTAGGGGAGTCCCTGGCACCAGAGAGGCAGATCCTGATGGCCTAAGAATAGAGAGGACGTCCAAGAGCTGCAAAAGCAGAGAGGACTGAAAAGAGCACCTGACGTGGCCCCAGCCCTTCCGGCCTGTCTGCAGCCCACATTGAAAATTGCAACAAAGTCAACTTGTCCTGCTGCTGTTGACTCCAGACACTTGGGAGGACGGCTTGCCTTAAAAAAAACACTCAAAACCTCCAGTGAACAGCGGACCTGGTCTGAAGAAACTTTAAAGAAAAGTCTGAGGCCTCCAGAACCGCCAAAGCCAGACATCTAAACTAGTTATTTAATCTGTCTCCTCCAGCCCGAGTTGAAGTGGGCCAACGGTGTCAACAAGGTTACCCAGCGCTCTGGTACCTCATGGTTTCACCCCTCTTGAACTCCCCCACGTCTCCTGCTGCCTCTGCAGGCAAGCCCCCTCTACTTCGACTGCTCCGTCAATCAATCACTCAATCGGGGGCTTTGTTTTGCTGCAGTTTGAGGGAGACATGATTTGGATGTACAAAGTATCTTTTCTAAGTGATATGAAGAAGATGGAAGCTTTTTCCCCTAACCAATATTATCAACCATTCAGCACAGGGGATAGGATGAAGCAATTGAGACTTACAGAGTTGGCGTTTCATGCCCTTAATTTGCCTTATTTGTTCACGCCCTATGTGCACAGGTTTACCCCTGGTATCCTTTATTTATTTATGCATTTGTATATAGCGCAGACTTTACCAGAAGGTTCACATTTCGTTTCGGACCATGTGGACTCTTGTCCCTGTCCTAAACGGAATCCCTGCACCCCACCATAAGTCTTCCTTAAGTCCGATTCCATATCGGTTCTGCCTGGCTACTGTACCGTGCTATCCGAGGCCATTGTGGCCAACATATTTTGTGACTCATGTTGGTGAAGGGAAGGCTGCCATCTTCCCAAGGCTCTCTCTCTCTCTTGTTGCTGCATGCGAGGATTGCTGTATTTTTAGCCTCCTGTTTGAAGTGCCTTCTTTCTTCTGGGTTGCGCTGCCTCTTGATGTGCTTGAGGCTGAGGCAGCAGCCGGGTGAGGTGAGTCTTCGAGCTGCGCGCGCGCCCCGTGGCCCCGCGTTTTAGATGTCAAGCAGACGCCACGATGCTTTTATCGCTTCCCGCATTGAATCTTGCTTGAACTGCACAGGGCAGACCTGGAGGGTACAGCTGTACTCGGGAGAGGCGAAGAAAGAAAGTAGATTCTGCTTGAGATTTTCGTCTCCGTTTCTCCTTTTCTCAGACTTCAGAAAGATCATGTGCCTCTGAGTGGCATCCGGTCCTGCGGGGTTCTGTCGCTGGTCCTTATCCTCCCGGCTCATAGGCCTGGTAACCGGCTGGGGATGTATTATCCTAGCTGTGGGGTGCGGGCTGTTTCTAAAAGAAAGAAGGCACAGAAGATATTATTCTAAAAATAACACGAATTCCCCTCGATGGAGCTTAACATCCAATATGTGAGGAGTTCTGATTCCTACACTGACGTGCAGTAAATGTGCTTTTTAAACCCGCAATATTCGAAGACCCGCCACAACTTTTGCTGAGACTTACACAACAGTAGAGACTCCGTATTTTAGGTGATTTTGAAAGACACACATCAAAAGCAGTGCGAGCGTTTACATTTGTATTAAGTTTATTTAGACCCCTTTGAACAGGTTTGATGTGCATAGTAACTAGTGTATAGACCAAGTCAGGCGCAGAATTTATTGTAAAGGTTGCTATTTTTTTGACTAACCGAACGTGATAGTTAAAAGATCACATGGTAAAGAAAAAATGTCCCCAGAAAAGATATTACATTTTATTGCACATAATCCGTAGTTAGACCTTTGGTGCCAGTAAGCAGGGATGGAGGTTTTGAGACCAGTTAATTGTGGCATCATTGGAAAGCTGAAATGGTCAGTAGTAGTGGCTGAGTAATCGTGGATCAATCAATCAATCAATCAATCAATCAGGACACTTGTTAAGCGCGCTTCATACCCGTTAGGGTCTCAAGGCGCTGGGGAGAGGGGGTGGGGGGTGCTGCTACTGATCTAAGAGCCAGGTCTTGAGGAGTCTTCTGAAGGCCAGTGGGTCTTGGGTCTGCCGTAGGTTGGTGGGGAGGGAGTACCAGGTCTTGGCGGCGAGGTGGGAGAAGGATCTACCGCCGGTGTTTTTTTTTCGGATGCGGGGAACTGTGGCGAGGGAGAGGCCGGCGGAGTGGAGCTTGCCAGTGGGGGTGTGGAAGCAGAGTCGTCTGTTGCTGTATGCATAGCCGGTGTTGTGGAGGACTTTGTGTGCGTGGATGAGGAGCTTGAAGGTTATCCTCTTGTTGACGGGGAGCCAGTGTAGGTCTCTCAGGTGGGGTGTGATGTGACGGCGGCGGGGGATGTCAAGGATCAGCCGTGCCGAGGCGTTCTGGATGCTTTGCAGCCGTCTCAGGAGCTTGGTCGATGTTGCTGTGTAGAGGGCGTTTCCGTACTCCAGCCTGCTAGTGACGAGGGCCTGGGTGACTGTTTTTCTCGTTTCGGTAGGGATCCACTTGAAGATCCTGCGGAGTATAAGGAGGGTGCTGAAGCAGGATGAGGAGACAGCGTTAACCTGCTTAGTCATGGAGAGAGTGGAGTCGAGGATGACCCCTAAGTTGCGTGCGTGGTCGGTGGGTGTCGGGGCTGTTCCCAGTGAAGTCGGCCACCAGGAGTCGTCCCAGGCTGAAGGGGTGGAGCCGAGGATGAGGACCTCCGTTTTGTCGGAGTTCAGCTTCAGTCGGCTGTTCTTCTCCTGTGTTTGATTTAATAAACTAAAATGTTTGCCTGTAATAGGAAACCAGCCCAAATAGTGTACTTAACAATTGACCTGCACTATTGAAATTGTTGGCAAGGTGGGGAAGAATGACTGTACATTCATGTTTGAAAACTATCCCTTTAAAAAATATATACTTCTCAGTGCACTGATATGTGATGTACTCCGCTGAAACGGTTATGTATGTTAATGAGATACCCTGTTTCAATTTGAAGGGATTTATCTTATTTTTACACTTGCTGCAAGTTAAGCAGTGCAGGATCCCCAAGTTACTTCGTTTCTTTAACATCAATCAACCTTTACATAAAGTCTTGCCTGTTTGTTTAACTTCTTTTTCAATGTTAGTGCTGAGTCGAGAAAACAAGGACACTAGACACTAGCAGTTTTTGTATAGAGTCTAAAGCTTTCATTGTAGTGACATACGCCACTCCACTCTATTTGCAGACTGAGAACATTCGATTTCTTCCCCCTGAACCATCCCGGTTTTTCTGTGCCTCTGTTCCCCCGGTTTTTCTGTGCCTCTGTTCCCCCGGTTTTTCTGTGCCTCTGTTCCCCCGGTTTTTCTGTGCCTCTGTACCCTGCTTGTCATCCCGGTTTTTCTGTGCCTCTGTTCCCCCGGTTTTTCTGTGCCTCTGTTCCCTGCTTGTCATCCCGGTTTTTCTGTGCCACTGTTCCCCCGGTTTTTCTGTGCCTCTGTTCCCTGCTTGTCATCCCGGTTTTTCTGTGCCTCTGTTCCCTGCTTGTCATCCCGGTTTTTCTGTGCCTCTGTTCCCTGCTTGTCATCCCGGTTTTTCTCTGCCTTTGTTCCCCCGGTTTTTCTGTGCCTCTGTTCCCCTGGTTTTTCTGTGCCTCTGTTCCCTGCTTGTCATCCCGGTTTTTCTGTGCCTCTGTGTGTGGCTGTGTGTGGCTGTGTGTGTGTGGCTGTGTGTGTGCGGCTCTATCTGTGTGTGTGCGCGGCTCTATCTGTGTGTGTGTGTGCGTGGCTCTGTGTCCGCGAATACTCTCTACTACTCTCTAATGCTCACCTATTGCCATTGTAAATGACAATACCATTTATTTGTTTTTTAAAAAAGTCATGAGCAATGCCAATAGCTCTACCTTTAATAATGCCGAGACCATTGCATTGTAAATGCTTGTTATATTTATTTTAAATCTACTGTGTTGAGTGCAGACTTAAGATGACCTAGTGTCTCAAACATTCTTCAGAGTACTTACAGATAGGTGTTTCCTGCAGCTGTAATTTTTAACTGAAAATTTTATTTGTGCTCGGTTTATTTGCACTGCGACCACAAATGTCAGATGTCCTTATAAAACTAGCATTGGCATAGCCAATAGGCCCTGCCCGGCCCGTGTTTTTAAGCCACTTTGTAAACAAGCGTGACTTCTGTGCTGTATGGTTGAAAGTTTATTTTAAATAAAAGCGCTATGACTCTACCAGTGTTGACCACCTCAAAGTGATTTTTTTTGCTTTCAACTATGCTGCACAGCAGTCGTCCTGCAAACTACATAATTGCCAATTCTGCCGGGGTAAGCCAGACTGTCTGTGAAATACCATAATATGCCATAAAGGGGCCACCATTATGCCAGGTTTGCCAGAACATCACTAAAAATGCTCAAAAAAGTGCCACTTGTGTTCCATGGATAGTCTGATTATTGCAGAGCAAAACGCTGTTATGCCAGGGAAAGCCAGAATGTCAGTGAAATACCATATTATGCCATAAAGGGGCCACCATTGTCTCCAAAAATTAGACCTCATTGATGAAGCACTTTTCTGCCACATATAACCCAAATGTTGCCAACATTGTCCACATTGTGTTTCCTCATCCCACCCAAATCTCTCACACACCAGGGGCGGCCTTAGGCATGTGCAAGCTGTGCACCTGCACAGGGCCACCACGCCAATATGTATCCTTAATATAATAATCCTCTGAGGATGTATACATATTTGCGTGGCGGCCCCTGGAAGGGATTTGGCGGCCTCCGGCTCTGTTCCACTTCCAAATACCCTGACCCCTCTCTTCACTGGCCTCCGTGCTAAGCCCCGCCCGGACCCCCTCTGCCAGGGCCTCCTACCTACGCTCCCTGCCGGGGCACCATTAGGCGTGGGCGGAAAATCCGTTCCGCTCGCGGATTTTGCGGATTTTCGGGAAATCCGCAATCCGCGAGATTTGCGAATTTCCCGCAAAATCCGCAAATCCGCGAGCAGCGGATTTTGCTCGCACTGCTCGCACTGTTAGCGTGAGTTCGCGCCCCGCGAATAAGTGCGAAATTGCAGAAATACGATCTTGGCAAAACTGAAAGTAACTACTTACCAGGTTCAAAAGTTCAGGCACATCATTAGTAGCCATTTCCTGTAGGGCTTCCTGAGGGGCCCCTCCAGAGTTCAGTTGCCAGTTGAAACTATTATGTGACCCTGCTCTGAACCTCAGAATAGTTACACATATGCCACAAAGGTCCTGAATTACAGCTAAGGGAGACAAGCAGGAGCCAGGCTGGAAGTTAAAATCCATTAATCAGCCCCTAATTCATTATTGTCAGTTGGGGCAGGGCAGGTGTTGTAACTAATTTTGCAACAATGAAAGCACTTAGCAAGTGCAAAAGATCACTAATCAGGGCGCACTAAGGAAGCAGGTGCCAGCTAAAAAAATATTCTGTGACACATTAATCAGCCCCAAATTAATTCAGGTCACTTGAGGCAGGGAAGGTGTGCTTTGCTTTGCCGAAAATAATGTACACTGGACAACCAGAGGGTGTAGTGATGAAACAGAGGGTGGCATGGGTGGGCCAGAGGGTGGCATGAGTAGTCAGAGAGTGGCAGTGGTGACAGAGAGTGGCAGTGATGAAGAAGAGTGTCCCAAACAGGCTGGACACGTAGAAACAACAAGTTCGCAAAACTTGCGACCCGACAGGTAAGTTCGCAAATTGCGAAATTGTAAAAACCCTCGCGAACTGGCAGAAACACGGGCGAACACAAAAAAAAAAAAATTCGCGGGAATTCGCGGATTTTGCGGATTGCGAATCCGCAAATCCGCAAAATTCGCGGATTGCCAATCCGCAAAATCCGCTCATGCTTAGGCACCATGAGACTAGAGCCGCCCCTGCTCACACCGGTCAAACCATAAATAAAAGTATACATTCCCATGCTTATACCCGACTCTGCTGTACTGCAGATAGGCTTCATGGGCAATGTTTTGTCCATGTGAGGAGGTCTGGGTAAGGTTGGGAGCTGCCCTTATTCACTTGCAGGTGATACCCAATCTAACCGTGCTTCTGATTTTGCAGGGCTGACTTTGCAAAGCAATGACCTTCCTCCAAGCAGACTCCTATATCCAATAGGTTGCATGGCTTGGGGCATCTGCCACTTGTCGCATATGGGTTGTGAGGGAAGCAAAAAATAGTGCATCCATCAGGCACACAAATCCTGAAACCCCCCCTGAATGCTGCTACCCCTCTGCTACTGATACTTGCAATTTACACCTTAAGTGCACAAACCATGTTATATCAACAAATGTATTTACAAATCTTTTAGATGTTTAATCATATTTCTGCTCCTCTTTTCTAAAGAAATTTGCAAATTCTTCTGTGCTTTATAGCCAGGTGCTCTTGTGTGCTTCCCTAGTGCACCCTATGTAACCGCAGCCACTGTTATGTGGACAATTGGTCATCTTGCAACTCTTCTCTCCCTTCAGCCAGCAACATTATCCCACAGATAATGCAGTTCTCAGGAAGAGCTTCAACAACCAAGTAGTCACCCGTAACCCTTCCTGTGATGCTGTATAGCTGGCTCATCCACTCTGCCAGATTCCTCAGACTGGGTTACAAGTTGCAACTCCTGTCTCATTTTTTTTCTTGAATAAGCAAAGTTTTCATTAAGTTCCTTTACCGGTGCTTTTCATTGGTGTTACCCTAATGGTAAATACATAAAACATATATAATGAAGCTCATTAGTCTTTCTGTTAGACTGTGTTCCATGGTCGTTGCAGGGTTCAGGGGCCAGATTTATCAATGCATTTTACCAAAGCTGTATCTATGGGAAAATGCTTTATTGCTTCATTGTGTAAAACCATAGATCTTTCAAGAAGGATCCCAGTCCTTCCTAGAGCCTCTTCAAAGTGCTTTTAATTATTATTGTATTCAATTATTAGACTCTCCAATGAGGCTGTTGATTAATCACCATTAATGCAAGCACCTACCTATTCACTCTTTTAATGAAGTTCCCAGATATCTTATTGCAAGTCTTCCCAAAAAGGACATCATAACTGCCTGGGGTACATATTTCGAGCCTTGCCTATGGAAACTTATTGAGACATTCCAGGAAGAATGGAGTATGTCCATTGGTAATGAGGCAAGCGTTGTTCCTCTAAAGAGATGAGCAATTCATATACAGTGTAATCTAAAGGGATCCTTCAAAAGCTATCTCGGGTATGCAAGTCTTGGCAAAGACTAATTAGCAATGTTCTCACAAATGTTGCCGCAGCAGAAGTAATAACTTCAGTTGGGTCCTTCAATAGGTCTGCCTCTTTCTGTAGGGAGGGAGCCATTCGCCTTCCTATTCTTTTGAGAGGGAAGGATACTCTTGAGACCCCCATGTTTAAGACCAGTGAGGAAGAAGGGGTGGGTCCTCTTCTTAAAAGGGTGGTTAGGGCCTGCTCGGGTACGGAGTAGGATCTGCCAGTCAGAGGAAAGGCAGAATCCGAGTGGTAGTAATCTTAAACAAGTCAGTTACTAAACTAGAGCCTTCCAGGTATTGGAGAGGTTGCCATACCATGGGACTAAAAAAGAGAGTACAGGAGAGCCCTTAATGAGAATACACTAGAAGTTGGATCCTGATGGAAGCTCTCTCTCTTTTCTGTTTCCGGGCAAGTTTTGGAGAGGCACACTAAAAGAGGGGAAAGGGGGCTCAGATCCGAGCTGTTTGAGTGGGGAATTTCGATGAGAGACCGAAGGCTAGATTCTGATGTAAGCTGTGTTGGACTCAGAATTGCACTACTTACATTTTACCACTGATGTAGACTGTAACTTGTTGGATATGTAGTGGAATACCCCTCTTACTGGGATATCAGACTATTGGAAATACAAATAAGTATCGATCAACCCACATCATAGCCATCAACATGTTTATTTGATTTTGTATATTACAATTGCATGTTAAAGATACCAGACTGAAGGTGCACAGACCTCTCCCTTTCTAGCATACTAAAGGATATCTGAGCTTCTCACTATAGGAGTAATCGTGAAAATGGTCCAATTTGTGTGATGATGTGGCATTTACTAACAAACAAAAAAGAACATCATCACCAAGAATTGAGCAGCCTCTGGTTCAATCAGGGCCTTGGAAAATAGCCTACACACTAAGCTTTTCTCTCCTTTTTGTAAAGGTACTGACACAATCTTTCCCATGAAGTTTCATCCAAAGAGCACACAACATTTCTTGCAATTAAATACTGACTGTAATTTGTCTTAAGTGAAACCATTCCAAGACTGCAGCCAACAATTTGCCCAACTTTCGAAGGAACTTGTTCCATGTGCCCTACATCCCTTCAAGTGGGTGATCATCCAAGTTCGCCCAATTACCTCTTAGAACAACTGAACTATGGTAGGTGGTCTGTGTGAGAATTTCTTTGTTCTCCCGATTTGCTCCTGGAAATTTGGCTGCAATCCTTTTGCCATCTGCACTACCATGTCAAGTGAATCTTACCTCTGATACCAATGGGCCCACTCCTAGAGACCAACAATGGAGCTGCATCCTCCTCATGGCATTGTGGCAGGAGAATTTCAGTGTAGGGCCTCTTCGCTGGTACCTCTCCTGTGTCAGCCTCACCCACACGCTTGCATATCAACCTGTAGATCCTGCTGTACAGGGTAGCAGTGTCCTTGTACTGGAGGTGAGCATGCCTTCCCAATTGATCTATGGTTCCTGCACATTTCCCGCCAGCCTGACTCTCCTGAGACCTGCTTAGGTGGCATGCTCCCGGTAGTTTGCTGCAAGAGAATTCTTTTCTGATCTACTGATTTTTCTTTATCGTCCAGTTTCTGAATTGGGACCCCCTGATAGACTTCTTTCCTGTCTTGGGTTTTCCAATGTTTACTTTTGAGAGTCTACAAACTGTAATTATCCAACCAATGTTGTCTGGACTCATCAGCAAATCAAGCCATCAGTATCCCTGTGCAAACAGATTCTGTGAGCATTCTGCCCATTCTCAACACCACCTGAGCCTGTGGTACAGTTGTGCCATTATATCTCCAGAGGGCAGTGTTGTCAGCACTTTATACCCCATGCCTTTCTTTTCCAAGTGCTGTAAACAGTTGAATGGTAATCAATTTACTGACCTTGGGTGGAAAAAATGCTCAGTATTCAAGCCTGTGACACACAGCGCACCGCTAATGTTAGTGGCAAACATTAGAGGATTGTGTTTGCATGGTAAAATAATTAAAATACCAAGCATCCTTGAGAATATTGCTCCTCATTTGCAACCCAGTCGTTTTTTTTTACTGGGTGAGGTTGGGTGGTACTTGGGGGAGGGAGCAGGACTTTGTGCTGAGCAGAGCCTGAGGCATTTAACTCACCACATTGTCCCCCCCCCCCCCCCCAACCCCCCCCCCTACACACCAAAAACAAACCTTCTGATGTTAATGTTCTGGGGAGGTGTCACACCTTGTAATATGCATGCGCCACAGAGACTCCAAACAATTAGCTGGGAGCCTGCAGTCTGTGAGGTTTTCCAGTTAAATGGTTAAATGTGTGCATACCGTGTGATGTTGGCTCATCACCGGGTGACCACGGGCAGGGAGCGGATATTGTGTGGCACGCGGTGATGCTGTGTGAGTTAGACGGTCTACATTTATTCTTTAAAACGTCGTGAAGCAGCAAACAATAAAAGGCAAGTCCACCAAGGTGCATTTCTACGAATAGGTTACACAAGGAGGCAAGGCAGCTAAAAAAAAAAGGCCCTGCTTTACATTTAAAAACCCTGGACCTTAAGCCATTGGTCGTCATCTCATTATTTACACTTGCATCGTTAGTAAAACGTCACGAATTCAGTTTAGTAAATCTGGCCAGTAAAATGCTAGAGTTGCAGTTCTGTCTGACATCATGTGAAAATGAAGAAACTACGTAAAAGAGATACAATCAACACAAATCCTGTATGACAAAATGCCATAATGAAGATTGGTAATATTGAAACATTTGAAGAACATTTAGCAAATACAATTTTAGAAATAAAAAACACCGCAATATGAGATTAATTAAAATGAGTTATGCTTAAAATTAGGGATTTGTAAAGTTTTAAAGTAGGATTAGAGTTGGGAGTTAGTGTAATAGTTAATATTATGAGTAATGTAAGAGTGAGGGCAAGGATTAAGATTCACATATGGATAGGGTTAGGGGAGTGAGTGGGGAATGGGACCGGAATAGCCAGTACATTTATTCATACATAGTTAATTAAAACAATTACATTTACATAAAAGTATACTAATTATTAGCATGATACCTATACAGTTCAAAAGGATAAAAGATATGAAATAAATACAGAATCGTGTTTCTCTTTGCATTGGGTGGAACTTCACGGAATAACAATGTAATACCATCAAATAAGAAATACTACGCTTCATTTGCAAAAACAAAACCAAGGCCAAACTTTTAAGGAACCCTTTATTCTTGTATTTATAAACTGCATATGCGCAGTGCAAACTTTGACATAAAGTGCATCTCCTTAGATCATAAAAATCATTGCATGCACATAAAAGCAAATTCTAACATGTTACCCTGACAATACGAGATTGCCTCTCAAGCATTATGGTTAAAAAACATTCGACCTCCTATGAAAAAAAAGTCTAGTGTTTTAAAAGTGCATACATGCAGTGCAGAACTTTGCCATGAAGTGTCTAGTTTAATGATTAAATCAATTGCATGCACATAAAAGTAAAATCTGACATTTTGCCCAGATGATACGAGATAGCCAATCAATCATTATGGTTTAAAACATTCGATCAGTCAATGCACAATATTATAATCGGCTAAAGTGCTATATCCAGGAAGGTTAAAAAGACCAAAGTCTACTTGGTAGGAAACCCTTTATCGTAATGATTATAAAGTACATATGTACTTGTCAAGTTTTCTGCCATAAAGGCATCTGTTTTCACATAATAAAATAAATGCAGTTCTCTTAGTCTAAAAAGGGCTAGAATTGTTGAGGGGCTTGCAATTTCGATGTATACTACATTTTAAAATGTATAAAATAATAGTGTTGATGCTATGTTTTCAAGAAGACCGTGTCCTTCATTATGGGCTAGATAGTCTTTGCTGCCGTATGAGAGGCTAAGGAGGAGAACTCAATCACAATTTACATTTTAAATATAGTTTAATCAAATTTGGTCACTCAATCCAGTCCACAACTGAATATAAGATTAGTACAGTTCAATTATAAGTAGGGGTCCCGGTTTAATGGTATTTATGTTTTTTAACATTGCCTCCTGTATTTATCCATAGTTATTTTTGGGCCGTATTATCTGTATTTATCAATATTTATTTTGTATTTGCGTATAAATGAAGTTGTAAAACTGCACATTTCCATATTTATGTGACTGATAAACGCGTACTCGTACTTTGACTTCTGTCATGTTTTAGCTATTTAAGCTGTCAAATATTTCATACCAATACATCCACTGTTAAATACTTGCATTATACCACAAATGTATATTAACACGTCTTTATTTAAGTAAATTACATCCTGTTTTTGAATTTCCCTTGCTGTCCGTCTGTTCAGTTGTTGGGCTATAATTCATGAAAGATAGCAAGGAGTCACTTAAAAGCAGCACAATTTTCTGTATCTATCCACTTTTAAAAATAACTACAGACAGAAAACACACTGTTTTCTGTCTGTATTTACATGTAAAAATCCGGAGAAACGGAAAACAGGGTGCCTTAATTATAAGTTCAAAAATAGGTTTACATAAACGAATCGTAGCGTAGCGGTATCAAAACTACAGAACAATTAAAATGTGTCCAAATCTTCGAAAGAGGTTTATCCTATACAACAGAAAGAGTATAGCTAGTTTAGTTTAATTATATAAGCAATTAAGAAAAATAACTGAGAATTAAATTGCATCCATTGATTTTCAAAAGGCCGCATTAGTTAGCCATATCTTTCCCTACGCTACCTTAACAGGAATACCTCCACTGAAAGCATCAGAGATTTGGAAATGTAATAGAAAGGTGTCAGCTGTCAGAGTCTTCATTAGAAGGCACTCCAGCTATGAGTCAAATAGCATAAAGCCACACAAAGCAGAATCATAGGTCTGCTCTCTGTGAAGTCCTAAGATGTCTCTCTGACCCTCTTTAAGTTACAACATAAGATATTGGTTGCATTCAAGGTAGACAGTCCCACGTGACCCTCTTTCCCACATTACATTGATAAGTTGCAACTTCATTCATCCTTGGTCCTTCTTATCCTCCTCCATGAGAACGCGACTCCTTGCTCGTTACAGCGTTTAAATAAAAAAAACAAGACAGCCATGATTATGTACAAATCCTATCAGAGAAGGGAATGGCACACAATAGTCAGCATAAATCCACATATGTTATATAAACTTGGTGCAAGTACCATCCTGCATACTTGATAACTTTTCACAGCACTATCAAATATAATTCACCTGTCCACTAGTCTTAAATCAATAGTGGCATAACATTTTGTTGCTAACAAGCTATAATATAAGCCAGATGTAACTGCTGTTTAGGCATGTAGTCGGGGGGGGGGGGGGGGGAGTGGTTTTAATCATCTCACCTAGTTTTAGAACCTTGATAGCATGAGCCACAGTTAGCATCCTTTGCCCTTAAACATTGCCACCATCCCTCCCAACCAGAATGAGAGACCCTACATTCTCTGTCTCCTCTCCCGCCTACAGGACAGCCAGTGTCGGGAGTCGTCATCCCCCAGGCGTGCAAATTGTCATGCAACCTATTGTCCCGCCTCATATACCGTGTATGTCGCTTTTCTGCCACCCCCCCCCCCCACTCACTCTATCATATCCTTTCTCCAATTCTGTTTTGAAGGGGTCGTGGACTGAGCCACCTCATCTCGATATGCCTCTTGGCCCCCACAAGGCCAGAGTCACAAAGCTACTGCTTAATTGTTTGGGGGGATTAGCTGTGAGTAAGCCCAGAAGACATTGTTGAATTGTGGTCTGTACCTCCCATCCTGTTGCCGACTTAATGTGAGATGGCACCTCTGCCCTTTATATTGCTATAACAGTAGATCGCCAGACCATGTACACAAAATCAGCCCTGCCTTGACCGCATCTGGGGCATGCCGAGATCCTGCTAGGATAAATTGTGTGTAGCCACTATGGGGACAAATATTCCAAATGTATAAAGTTATATTGTGCAAATTTGAAACAAGGGTCTATAGACACTGCTCTGACAGCCTCCGGTATTTTTACCCAATCTTTATCAGGCAAGGGTGCATAACATTCTCTCTGAAATCTGCCTTTCAAGCCAAGTGTCTTCACATGACACTCTACCTTAGACCACCCAGTATATATGTATTATGTGTCTATGGCCTCCAGCTTGGGATAGGATTGTGACCAGGGCAGAACCGCATTTCTTGCCAAACTTTGTCTTCTCAAACCTTGCTATTTCATTAAAACAAAACCTATTTATGCTAACGAGTGAGGCTTTGTGCACCCCTGCAGTAGAAGCAAAATATGAATGAAAACATTCCACATTGAAGGTGAAACACAAATCAAATGTTAACTGCAATGTAAACTTGCCCTGACATTATACACGGGCCTCAAAATTAAGTCAATTTAGTGCACTGGGTTATAAATACGTGCACAATTGTAAATGTATGACAAATGATGTTTCTTAACACATGAGTAATGCAAAAGGCTAGTAAGAAATATTAATTAAAATACACTCAAGTGAATATAATGTCATGTTACACATGAACCTGTAAACTTTAGTTGCACACACATTTTGTCTCATTAGCCTCATAATCAATCACATCAGGAACTTAGAATTTCCTTTATAGTATTAATGAATAAGTACGTCGAACTCCTATTTGTCACCTTTCTTAAACACCCAGTTTATAAATTGTATCCGTTACACTTGGGGCCCTTTAACTATACGGTTCTCCATCTTCTTTTAGTAACGTGAATCACACAAATATTTTAGAATGCTTACTACTCATGATTATGACACACTCCTATAGTATTTTAGGATGGAATCAAACATTATACTGATCCAGTGTTTTGTTGTGTTGTTCATTATCTGTCCTGAGGGGAAGGAACTGTTGCACATCATCAAAAGAGGAAAGACTGCACTCTGAAAGGAAAAAAATCTAGTCTGATCTTTATCTCGAACAATCAGACCTAAGTAGACATCAGTCCAGATTGAAGTGCAACCACTGAAAGAAGCCAGTGTGTCCACCAGTTTGGGCCGTTCAGCTGTTTAAATTAGACCTGAAGGAGTTCAGTTATTGGTTGATGAGCTGAGAGCTCAACATCCCCTTGCATTCCTGAGCGGGTTGACGCGCGGATGGATGCGTTTGGTCGAGCAGCCTTTACATCACACTTTGCGGATTAATAGTCAATTTTGCCATCTAAGTACCCGAGTCGGAGGTGTTGCTGCTTTATTATTCTAATTGTTCAACATGCAGAAGCAGCAATTAAAGCTAAATTGCTCACTGAGAAATGCTTTATTTATCAGGCCTTGTTGGATAAAGTGCAGTTTTTCCTGTTTTATAGCCTTGACCAGTGGAGTTTTCTCAAAATGTAAACAAATAGAAATCTTTATTAGCCATATCGGTTTCTTGAAACCTACCCACAGTTAGAACATTTACAGAAGGAGTGTGGTCCGGAGAGTGGTGGAAATTTATTTTCTTGTCTGCAAAAGCTCTCCAGGTGTGCGTTATCCATATACGCCAAAAACGTTCTTTGTGGTTGATGAGCACTCTGGCTGTAGTTACTTGTTTGGCATTTATTATTTCCTGCTGATTCGATTTTTTTCTGCCTTGACTTTGTAGATTACAGAAACAACCCTTAAGAAACCTCAACACTGCTAAAGTGCAAGGCTGGCAATAGCCTCTACATTTCGGGGACCGCCATAACACGGTCCCATGAGCACGAGTTAGTTAAAAAGAATGTGCCTGCGACTGCGAGCCTCGCTGCTCTGAGGACAGGAATGCAACTGGCCATGTCACACGCAGGGCGACATAGAGGGTACAGCATTATAGCGTTGCTCCCCTGCTAGGAGGGTAGACAAGCCCATGGGACCACTGTACAGGGAGAAGTTAGTCATCCCCTCGTTTTATGGCCTGGGGTGTCAGGAGGGGAGGAGTAAGACAAAGAGAGCTCATTAGGGGGTCACCTCCTATCCTAGGGCAGGGCCCCAAAATGGTGCATGGCAAGTACAGGATGATTCACCATCTCTTTTACCGCAAGGGGTCGTCAGTGAATGACTACCTGGACGACGGAGCGTGCTCAGTTTGTTATGCTTTGTTTGACGAGGCAGTCCATTTGATGTAAGGAGTGGACAAGGGTGCTCTTATAGCAAAAGCGGTTATTGAGTCTGCTTTCTGCCTCCTCCCAGTCCATCCCAATAGTTTTCACCTACTAGGCATGTGGTGGGATGGCCAATATTTTCACGAATATGTATGCCCATCGGCTGTGTGGTGTCATGATCCCTATTCAAAACATTTGCATGCCTCCTGGAGTGGGCATTGAGGCTGAGCAAACCCCCAGGGAGCTCATTAAATTATCTAGATGACTTCCAATTTATCAGGAAGGCAGGTTCCAATGAATGAGTGCAGTGAGACCCTCTGTGCATTTCAACAACTTAGTCAGTCACTAGGGGTGCCCTTGGCTGCAGCAAAGACCCAGGGACCAATCGAATGTTTGACACTATTGGGCACTGAAATGGATTCTGTTGCAGGGATTTGCAGACTGCCAAAAGATGCGGTTGAGGTCCTTCAAAATGACATCCTGCAGGTCTTGAGCAGAAACAAAAATGACACTGACCACAATTCAGAGCTTGTTGGGCTAAACTTGGAGGCTAGGATCATTCCTGCTGGGAGGACTGAAGGATGACCTGCGCACGTGGCTGTCCTTTCTGAATGAGTTCAACGGGCGCTGTTATGGCGCACACCGTGGTGCAACAGTCAGCAGTTTCAGCTGTTCGCTGATGCGTCTGTGAGAGATGGTTTTGGTGCCATTTTGGGCAGAGAGTGGTGTGCAGCGGAATGGGTTAATGCATGGATAAGCATGGACTTACAAAAAACACAGTGTTCTGGAAATGTTCCCAATTGTTTTGTCACTCCATCTATGGCCACAAGTGCTAGCTAACAGAAGTATCACATTCTGGTCAGACAATATGGCTGTGGTGCAGGCCGTTAATCTGGCAATTGCCCGATCTTGATTGGGTTGTTGAGGGAATTGGTGAGGAGGAGTCCATTGAGGAATATGGAATTCTGTGCAAGACATGTCTAAGGGGTGAAGAATGTAGCCGCTGACGCTCTTTTTCGTTTTCAGTGGGACATAATTCCGGGCGTATTACCCCCAGGCGATGGAAGAGATGACACCCTTCAAGGCAGAATGGTGGTGCATTTTACAGTGGAGCAAAGAACAGCGGTGTTGAGAGAATTATCATTGGCCCCTGGGACACGATCCAGATACCAATTGTGTTACAGCCTGTTTACGTCGGTGACATGTTCCCTGGGATTAGGGATCTCCACCACCCTGTTGGAAGAGCGCAGCAATTTGTACTGTGGGCTAAAGACAGCAGGAAATCACACACATGGGTTTTGAGACACCTCACTGAAATCACCCACTTTACGAAGCTGAAAGGGGACGAGGATCCAACTGCAGGTTTCCCAGTAAGGGTGGCACTGAAAGGATGGGCTAGGGAAGAAGGAGTGAAGTCACCAGACTAGAGAGCACCCATTGACTTGAGCATGCTGAAGGGGTTGGTGGGTGCACTCCCGGTCATCTGTAGTTCACGGTATGAGGTGCTACTATTTTTCACCACATTTTCCCTACATTTTTTGTGGCCTTCTGAACATCTGAGCTAGTAGCACAACCAAAGATTGACTCCGCTGCTGACCTGTGAGGGGCTCAAGACTCTGATGGGGGTGGGGGAGGCAGCTCCGTTTGGGTCATTAGAAGAGCCAAGTCTTAAAGTCTCTCCTGAATTGGTGCTGTGTTGTGCTTCTTTAAGGTGAAGGGGGAGATTGTTCCAGGTCTTGGCTGCGAGGTAGTAGAAGGATCTTTCTCCTGCTCTGATCCTGTAGAAACGAGGGACGGTGGCTAGGGCGAGGTCGGCTTAGTGGATATTTCTCTAGGTCATGTGGAAAGAGATTCGGTATTTGAGGTATTGAGGCCCGGTGTTGTGGAGGGATTTGTAGGTGTGTGTGATAGGCTTGAAGGTTATTCTTCTTTTGAAGGAGAGCCAGCGAAGGTAGCGGAGGTGTTGGGTGTTGTGGTTGTGTCATGGGATATCGAGGATAAGTCTGGCTGCGGTGTTCTGGACTGTCTGGGGTTTGCGGTGGAGCTTTTTGTTGATTCCGGCGTAGAGGGCGTTGCTGTAGTCCAGTCTGCTGGTGATGAGTGTGTGGGTGACTGGTTTCCTGGAGCCGGGTGGGATTCACGTGAACGTCTTGCGAAGTATGCGGAGGGTGTTGAAGCATGCAGAGGATACAGCATTAATCTGGCGATTCATGATGAGTGAAGAGTCGAATATGATGCTGAGGTTGCGTGTGTTGTCCTTTTGGGTGGGTGGGTTTCTGAGGGCAGGGGGGCCGCCAGGTGTCGTCCCATGCAGAGGGGGTGGAGCAGAGTAGGAGGAATTCTGTTTTCTCCAAGCTTATGGGGCCTTAAAGTTGGATGATCTCAGAATGGGTCAAAATGTGGCCGAGTGAGGCATTCAAAAAGGGATCAACTGGGGAAAGGTGCAGTAGTCCGTTTGACCAGATTGTGGGACACCAAGTGATGCCCGATAGAACTTCTTTTGGCTTATATGGGGTGTTGTCCCAAACAACCAGGGTATTTGCTGCTTCACTAGGACGGCCATCCTCTCACCCTATTTCAATACAAAAGCATCCTCAGGCAGGCGCTTACAGAGGTGGGGTAGCAGGGACAGAGATGGTCAACTCATTCTTATAGAATTAAGCAGACCCTCCAGAATTTCGCGATTTCGCGATTCACGAAAAAATCGCGAAATCGGCCAACTGGCGCGATAGCCGCGATATTGACAAATATCGCCGCGATATTTGCCAAAATGTGTCTTCAAAACAAACAATGTCTGTTTATTGGCTGTGCGCGCACACGTCACTAGGTGGCGCCGCCCAGCCGTCCAATACCAGCTTCCTCTCTGCACTAGAGTTTCAGTGCCGGTATCCAACGCTGATGCTCTGCAGGCGGGCCTAAATGTCCATATTAGCGCACCGAGGAGAGGTTGCATAATATTACTGGAAACTATACAGCTTTGCAGCAGATGAGGTTGCTTCTGTCAGTGTGTATGACGAAGAACTTGGACATGATTACCTTTTGATGCTAAGAAATGGTGGTTGAAAAGGCATGATGTGGTGCAGTATATGTATACTTTGACGTGGGCTGTCATTACAGGCAGTAACTGACAATGATCTTGTCATACTTTATACTGATTGTTGCCCCCGTGATAGTGAGCTTCCTAGAATGTTCGCAACAGATGAACAATTCAGACCTTTACTGTAACATGTTTTTCTTCATATTCCTCCCAATGCTGACATCCGATATAAGCTGTCTTACTTAGATCCTTCATTCATTCAGGACAGTTCTGGCACTGTTTCACTGATTTTCGGGATGCTGTTGCGTGCCACTTGGTGGAGGATTGAGTGGCCATGGATATCTGTCAAACCTTATCAAAATATATGTTTCTCCCCATGTTGAGCATGTCGCCTTTTGCCGAGCAGTTTGTCTCATTCGTCATTGGCCTGCTGCAGTACCCCCAGTGTTTGGGAGTTTTCTTTGCTGCCATCTACAGTCCCCAGCTGCTCAGCGCATGTGCACATCTTTCTCTCAGGTGAACGGTATTCACTGGTTACCAAAACTGAGTATTTGTCGTACATCCACTAATCTTGTTCACAGGGGAATAGCCAGAGGGTATGCATTTACCAATATTAACGATATAGTGCAAAATGAAAAAATGTAATACACGGACTAAAAGTGAGTACTTAAACTGAACAAGTTACTGTAGGGCAGTTCAGAGATTAATTTTATATGGCGCAGTCAAGTTTTCAAGCATGACGAAATAATGGCTAGAGCACTGCAAAGAAACATTTTTCACCACAAATACAATGCAGAGTTTATCTTGTCGGTTGGGGTGGGGGTAAAGGGTTTCAATGTGAAGTCCTTGTTCGTCACTGAAAAGTCACAAAACTCTGAGACTCTTGGAATACTGCTTGATATGTTTCTGTCTGTTTCTGTATCCATCTAAATTGTGATCTCTTTAAAGCAAGCTGAATACTAACATTAAGAGTGATATACATTTTGGATATTTACTTATGTTGCATGCCTTTCCAGTAGAGTATGGGTATTTATCCTTGTTGAGCAAATTATGTAATGTTAATCTTCATAGCCTGACCCAAAACATTTGTACAGTCAATATCTATAACCCCACAATTATGCCACTCAAGGGAATTACGGAGACAGGTAGAACACACAAGTGTCCTTGAACACATAACTTTGATGAGGTGTGACTAGCTCAAGTTCATTCTTTCAAAGATGGCCTTTCTTCAGAATGTGAAACCATCCCCACCTGCTAAACCCATTTGACTACAGAAGTGTTCCCTAGCTTCTGTGCTTGCACTTTTGCCAACAAAATTAATACTATCCTTGCGGGTGTGGGGAAAGAAGTAACCCGAAAAACATTCTTGTCCCTGCAGATCCAGCCGAATGCTTGAGAAGCACGCAACACAAAAATAAAAAAAGGATTTTTCAAACAGGTGATTGTCACAACCGAAGCTTTCCAGTTTGGAAGTAACACAAAAATTAAGCACTAAAAGCTCTGCCCATGTCATTCACACCAGTTCATGTCACGAGGTGCCGATTGAAACTGTGCTTCCGTAGAGCCGTAGACACTTTAAACATGCTAGTTTCACAGTGGATACCCTGTTAGATCAGTTTACATTGATTTAAGGCTGAAAAGGAATGATTACAGATAAACTAAGGTGCCGGAATAATGCCGCTAAATTTCCACTTTTGTGCTGCTAAATTTCCATTTTTATGCCGCTAAATTTGCAAGTCTATGCCGCTATATCCTGGGGGGTCTGATTAAGGTTACCACAGCGGCTACAAAAGGTAGGTTTGCCACCTGGGGCAAATTATGCGCATTGGAAGGTGGCAGCAAGACAGATACAAGTTGTATGTCCAGACTGGAGTCCATCTAGGGTCGTCATTGCAACCTATGCAGTTTCAGAGTACACCATGACTGGTGCGTTCACGGGGTAGCAGTAAATCCTCCAAAACTACTGTATCACCAAAGGCTGGCTCTACCCTTATAAGTGGGCTAGGGTATGCGTACAGTGAACCGTAATGTTGGAGACTTCTTAACTCTGGTGCCCAGAGCATTGTTTATGCCGTGACGGGCTCTAGTGCTGAAGCATTGGTTGTGCCCCGCTAATTGTATTAGAATATATTGAGTGTGATCACAGATGTTAATATTTTTATTTAGGACTTAAAACAGTGTGGGTGATGGGTCACTCTTTTGTGGCCAGAGCCGAGGCGCCAGCCAGAGAGAGAAGGACCCACGACCTCAGTAACGTTGAATTGTCCATGATGGGAAGCCCAGGAATGAGATGGGCTATGCGGGAACCTAAGTTTTGCCCGCTGATGGGGAAAAAAGGTGTTAAGCCATACATTCTGATAATCCATCTGGGGGGAAATTATCTCAACTCCTGTGGTAGGGGCCCCTTTTGCAGGCCTTGCGATAGTCTGACCAATATGGCTTCCCTAATGGGCGGTAGCAAGATAGTTTGGTCGGAGATCATCCCACGTAAGGTGTGGCACGGAGCTATATCACCTGCAGCTATTGAGCTGTCCAGGTGAAGAATTAATGTGTACCTACAGAATTGTACTAAGCAGCATGGATTGGTTTCCATCAGGCATAGCTTGCTCAGTAGACATCAGAGCGGTAATTTTGCACCAGATGGGAAACACCAGTCCGATGGGGTACAGACATTTTCCTGCTGAGCATTAGAGAAGCCATGGAAATTGTGGGCTGTACTTGAAGGAGACGTGAGGGGAGCACAGGTGGGAGTCCTTGGTTATCGCGAAGTGCCCTCCCTGAGGCTTGGCGGAGTTACAGGGCGATCCTAAAGCTTTAAACAACTAGAATGCCTCCAGATATTGGATCTTGGAGCTAAAAGCAATTGACTCAGGTCACTGGGAGTCATTAAGGCGGGCCTGGGATGATCCGACGGTTCTCCTTAATCCCTCATGGGACAGCTAAAATCCTGAGCAACTGTGGAGACTGGCCGGGGTCTCACTCTGACTTGTCAGGAGCATGACACAAAGTTAAGAGTACTGTTATGAACGAGCTGTAAAAAAATCTGAGTTGGTGCTGAAAACTTAGCAATGGCTTACAAATGCGTGTAAATATATATATATTCAAAGGGGAATGAACAACTTATGTTGTCCAACCAGAGTCTCGATGAAAGTCGTATCTGAGACCCTCGACTACACAGACACAGTGCTCAGCATATGTTTTCTCCGCTCGTGTGATCAGGTGGATAGTTGCATCATCGGGCTCTTACTAATTGAGTGTTGGGTTCTCCAAGTGGTAAGCCATCCTCCAGCAGGAGGGTGACTGTCTGGATTGTGGCAGTCATAACAAATGCCTCTTTTCCTTTATAGTGAATTTTAATAAGCAGGCCACGGGTATAGTTAAAATAATTTCGTGGTGCTTAGCTGTATTTATTACTGGTCCACTGCACTTTGTGACGGGTCATCATGTTTCGGCCAAAGGTTGCTCCTTTCCCCTTTGATTAAAAAACAGTGGTTCGGGAGGCTGAATGAATCTCTGCTTCTCTCTTCCTTAATTGATTTTTTTGTATTTTCATATATAAGCTACATGCAGGAAGCCAATAGATGTAAGATTTAGTTTTGTTTTTATTAGTGACCTGAAGAAGCCTCTCGACTATTGTAGCACTACAAACATGAACTATATATCTCGAATATAAAGGTGAATAAAACATTTAATTCACTTTGCAAATATAAATGAGTCAAAATTAAATTTTAAATGAAAGGGTACACTTGCTTGATGCACTTAAATAGGTCGTTTTTCAATAAGTAAATATTCTGCCTTGAATATTAAAGTGTTTACCTGCTAAAGTAATGAGACGTTAGAGTTGTTTTGTAATTGCATCCTCAAACGTCTGACACTCCACCACAGTCCCCTTTAGAAATGCTGATCACTCTTTCACACCCTGTCCTACTGAAAGAAGGCACTTGGCAAGGTCCTGGCCTAGCCCACTTACAAGTTATTGATGGGGCCTAGCCCCAAAAGCCTTTATATCCAGGTCCCTATGGTGGTGTGTTGCCTAGCGCTGCGCCCTCAGCCAGAAGGTGCTATATGTGCAAGATTCCGGACACTGCATCGTCAGTCACAGGTTGCTGTATGCCCATGACTCATCACTGTCGTCAGCCAGGGGGTGCGGGACTTGTATGGGGCTTCTTAGAGCTAGGCCTCACTTAGGAGGTGTAGCATGCCCATGAGCCAGGAGCTGTTGTCAGTCAGAAGGCGTGGTATGGTTGTGAGGCCTGGCGCGGCGTCATCCGTAAGACGTTGCGGTATGTGCATAACTCCCGCTCCACATCATCAGACGGAAGGCGTTTTCGACTGACTTGCTCTTTTATTCCCATTTAATATGTAAGCTGATTATATGAAGCGTCCAGGATCAGCTCTGCTGCTGAAGTTGAACTAGAATGCGCATTTGGGAGATTTAAATAAATTAACCTTTAATGAATTCTCCTAGGAATAGAGATGAAAATGACGTGAAGGATTAAAGAGCGTCTTGTGTGTGTTGTTGCATAAATACCACAGATTCGTTTTTTGTTTAAATTGCCATCACTTGATTTTCTTGAAGACTGTGTACTTCGACCTGCCTCAGATTCTGCCTCAGATTTTCTGTTGTTGATGAGTACATAGTAACAACCTGATGGCCATTGCTCTTTCCTCGTTTGGACCGTCAGTGAGCATGTGCTGTGGTGGCCTTCAATGAGCTGGTATTTTACCCAGAGGTATAGTACCTAATTTGCAAAAGAATAAGTGCTGGTGCTTAAAGTTTTGCTCCGAAACCTGCAGCCAACGGCATCAAATGTTGGTGGCACCGAATACCAAAGCTGTGCTGGCTTGATTCCACCTCTTGCCTCTTTCGTCCACCACCAAACACTTCATGCCCCTTTATCTCACGTTTACAGGTTATTTTCCATCCTGACTATCCTTCGTTGTCGCTTTTTTTACATCTTTGATTTTCTCCTTCTTTCATCCTTCTGTGTTTTCCTCTATTTTCTTGGTCTGGGTGAAAGTCTGATAAGGAAAATTAAGTGCTTGTCATCAAAAATGAGGGGCGGTGGGTCCCAGCTGCAGAACCCGTCTAAAATTAAACACTATAGGCATGGTACCACTGTTGTCCCAGGCTAGGTCCTTGATTGTCTGGTCCAGGAGGCCAAAACTGCTAAGCCAGTCCTGGCCTAAAATCAAGACCAATATCTCCACTTCTGTCTACGAGGAGTTTGATCACCAGAAGGAAAGGCCATCTCACAAAGGATATGTAAGCAATGAAAGGTATAACATGACGATAGTCGCATCACCCTGTATATGCCAAACAAAGGTACAACTTGAGCGATTAAACAAAAGCTACATGTATACTAAAATAATTGCATAATTTTTTTATGGGGTTGGATGTATTGCGCATTCGAGGGAAATGTTATCTTTAATCAGAAATCTTTTATTCAGGAAAATATAAAACCAGTCACGTAAAAGAATACCGATGCAGAAAATAACACAAGTCGCAAAGCTATGCAAAAATGATAACAATTCGTTTTTTTCAGGACAAGGTACTTAGAGCAAATACAGATGTGTATATGGTAACAGGGATCAATAAATTATATCCTTTGCACTTGTAAGATTGAGCCGATCAGAAATCACCAGAGGTTTAATTGCAAAAGACATATTGTGTTCTTACCAAGAACAATAATGGTGCTTGCAGCCCACTCGTTGCTTCCCAGTGATTGGTTTTACTGTCACTCTTATTCACCTGCTTTCTGTGGGACCGCTTTCCTTGTTTCCCCGTGACCATCATATATTTTGCCTTCCCCTAGAGCAGGGGTCTCCAACCTTTTCTGTAGTGAGAGCTACTTCTGGGCAATCAAATTCATCGTGAGCTACTAAAAGCCCAGTAACTTGCGCATTTTTTCGAGAGACCACCACGCTCAGCTGTAAGGATACGACAGTGTTGGAACTACAGTTGGCTGCGCAACCGCTGAATTTAGTTTGTGTATTGATGAGGGCAGGCGGTTTATATTTGTACAGACATTAATATAATAATATCCTGCCTAGCCAAGTGACTTTATATTGGTTGTAATACTTTCAGACAGTTCAGGCTTTTAGATAAAATTTTGCATGGCGACATTTAGAGCCCAAAATTCCAATACAAAAAGAACATACAGACGGCCCACAATGCTATGTTCTATTGAGCAGAAAGCCAAGATTGGATGAGTGTTGCACGTGACGTGTCCACTGGCATCACTGGAAATGGAACATGGACATTTATTTTTATTAAGACACATTTACACGTTGCTCTTCCAGCCTTTCTTTGTATTAAGTCACTGTGTTACTTCAATTACATTATTTGTGATTCAAAACTTTCCTAATTTAAAAAAAAGTATCCCTCTTCAAAACTGCGTTTTAGGCTTTGTGCATTATCAGACTTGGCCAGCTACCCTCACTGCAGAGAATGGGCACGTTTTTGTGAACTTGACCGGACAAACTGCGACCATGTGTAACCCACCTTAACCGTCATCTGTTTTGACAGCCGAGAAGACTGTTTATCTGCTGTGTCAAGATTTTTTATTTGTAATATAATAGTGGGGCAAAGCATGCCTTTGGACCTCATACCTCTGCTGCTTACAGTAAGGGTGTAGGACAGATAATGCATATGATGGGCATTGTACACCCTGCCAGCACACACACTTGGTACATAATGGATACAGAGAGAACACCCACCGGCATCAAGAACACTTGGTACATAATGGATCATGATGCAACTTTCCTCCAAGTGATGGACACTTTTTGACGTTCTGTCAAGCATCGCATCACCAAATTATCTGCCATGAGACTGAATGCCAACACGGCAGCAAGCATGCCTAATGTTTTATTAAGTGAGCCTTAGAAAGTGACCATTCCCACCATTCCCTGCTGCCAGCATTATTTTTTGTTCAAACCACTACAGTGCGTTATTTTAAAGCACGTACACGCAAAAAACAGGTGTAATTCTAACCCCGTGACCTGAACAGCTAGATTAGAAGTTTAAACATTTAAGAGACAGCTTTGAAAATTATTTACATGCACTGCAAACACTTCAAGAAACAGATTCATAATCATTGCATGAAAACGAAAAAGTAATCATTACCAGTTTTCACCCATAATTCACATAAACAATAAGCTCACGCTCCTTTACCCATCTGAAATATAATTTCCTCCCAAATCATACCATCCTACAAATGCGACCAAAATGACATGAAAAAACAAAATAATGCTGCTTAAATTAAGTAAAATAAAAACAAAAAACTCTAAAACGTGCAGAAAATGAATCGTCCCTGGACTGCAATGAGTCATCTCGCCTATACTACTGCCAGGGTAGGGGCTCACTACGGGTGTGGAGCTGATGAGGCCTGCGCAGGGCTCCTTAAGCTTACCTGCCGCTCCGTTCGAACTGGTGGCAGGCTGAACAAAGCAGGTGGCAAAGGTCCCGATAGCAGTTTAATACTGGATGCGCCACCTGCAAGCTTTCTCGCACCGGCCACTCTGCTCCTCCATGCCTGCTGCTCTGTCAGGCACTCAACGCGCAGGATGAAAAGCGCAGTGCCTGGGTTTGAAATGCAGGTGGCGGCAGCGCAGAGGCTACTGGAGGATCAACGTAAT
Organism: Lissotriton vulgaris; assembly: GCF_964263255.1. Lineage (NCBI taxonomy): Eukaryota > Metazoa > Chordata > Amphibia > Caudata > Salamandridae > Lissotriton > Lissotriton vulgaris. The sequence continues at coordinate 530,380,356 of NC_141691.1, read as the reverse complement.
ACTCCTTGGCCCGCCCCTCCTCGGTTAAGCCAATCGGAGCAGCTTGTTTGTGTAGGGCGGACAACATCTACATCTACAATGAAAAAAAGGCCGAAATATTCCAACAATGTCAATGGGATACTAAATTGCGAAGCTATAAGCGCGAGCTACCTACGGGGCATTGGCGAGCTACCGGTAACTCGCGATCGACCGGTTGGAGACAGCTGCCCTAGAGTATAGTCTCTTAACCATCGCTTTGATTGGCTGGCTTTTATGTTTCTTCTGCTCACCTTTATGAACTATTTTTCTTTTTTGTTTAAGCACTCCTTGAGCGTGTATGTGTTTTCCAGAGGTCTCCCTTGTGCGCTTGTCTCCACCCCTCCATGTTGCTCTCTTCCAACCAGGTTGTTCTTTTCCCCACACCCACACATGCTCTTGTTGCTCTCTCACTTGTGTTGCTTCCCCTGTGTTGCTTTTTCCACCCACCTGCAGTGTTGCTTCACCCTAACCTCCTTCCAACCAGCTTCGGCAACCCGCTCATCCGTTTACATTTTCAAAGTTTCTTTAAGAAATCTCTACGTTTTATGGTGTAATTTTCTTTATTGGTATTATCCGCACAAAGAACAAAATAAATTACATCATTATCTTGAGAATGGTTGTCCTCCAGGACACTGAGCGTTAGATTGTATATCAACCTCACAACTCCCCCACATCCCACAAATTCCAGACCTGGTGAACATAAAAACAATCTCCGAAATAAATATTCCCTCCACTCCTTCTGTCTGAGTTCTCTGCCTATTTCTGACTCCCAGCGTTTCTGGCTCTTGGATTTGAGGACCTTTGTGGTTGGACCCATCAGTCTATAGTTCAGAAACCAGAACTTGTCAGATGTATTAGAGAGTACCCAACGTTCAAAGGGGGTGAGATGTCGTTCATCTCCATTGTGGACAGAGGGGTGCCTCATCCAGTGGTGGACTGGGGTGTAATGCCAACGTTCCAACTCTGGAAGTGCGAACGTTGTGCGTAGGGACTCAAACAGGATCGGGCCCTCCAAATCAAACAGGTGGCCGACGGATTTACAGCCTGCTTGGTACCAGACGTGAAATGTGGGATAATGTATGAGTGGGTTCACGTCTGGGTTCCTAACTATGGGTGTTAGGGGAGAAGGGAAGATCATTAGGCCCCCCCGTACTGCCAATCCATCCCAAACGGCCAGTGATGCACGATAGGAAAGAGATGCAGAGTTTTGGAGCGTGCTCGCTTGGGGAGAAAGGTAAAACTCCGTAAGGCCTGTCCGCCAGTGCCCTATCCATAAATAGCCAGTGCTTCTCTGATTCTGCAATCGACCCTTCAACAAAGATCTTTAGTTTGGTGGCTTGGTAATAGCGATAAAGGTCCGAGAGACCTAGGCTTCCTTCTTTTGGAGATCTATAGCGAAGGTCTCTGTGTAGGTGTGGTCGCCTGTCCTCTCACACAAACCTGTTTAGCTCCTGCTGGAGGGATCCCAGTGTCCCGGGGGTGGTACAGCAGGGAACACCTGGAAGAGGAACAGGACCCTAGGGAGAATTGTCTTTTTAATTGCTTTAATTCACCCTATCAAGGGTAGAATGTAGGACCGCCACCGTTGTAATTCAGATTTAATCTATTGAGTCATAGTTTGATAAGATCAACGTTTGAAAAGAGAGCTTTCATACATTTTTTGTATTTACAAATCCATCTCCGATTGATAAATTACAAAAAAAGCCTGTATGCTTTTGTAGGCAGGCACATGTTGCCCAGCAGCTGCAGTGCTGTGAAACCTGGCTTTGCTAATGCTTATTCTTAACTTTGCACCCTTTATTGTTTTTGTCTCCAGAACTTTCTTGTGTTTCACCAACAAACCACCCTCTCTTCTCCAGTCTGGCAAGTTGCAAATGGTTGTCAGCCTGTGTATTTCTTTGACTTCACTCAATTTGTGTTGTCCAGAGTTGATGTGCATTAAGAAGCATAAGAAAATACAAAGATGTTCATTTAATGCAGTGGTGGCCTGTAGTGTGCAGCAGAGGGGAGGCGGACAAATGCACACTCTTTCACACACATTTTCCCATCCAGCTCATATACACGTCCACACCCATTCAAAGCATGCACACACAAACATTCATACATACGCACATGCAGCCAACATTACAAAACAATTCCTACTGCCCGCATTTCGGGTGGCAGGAGAGAAGCCTTAGTGGTTCTTGGGGAATTGGGGTTGCTGCCTCCTCTCATTGGCTAACCCTTGCTCGTCCGTGAGACTGTATCACTGTTGGACACTCGACCCAGGGCACTTCAGGCCATAAAACTGTAGCAAGCGCCCAGGTTTGAGTCTGTGTGACACTCCCCTCGTCATGAGTGGGAGGCTCACAGAAGTCTTTGCATAGGCATAGGAGGTCACGGCCACTGGACTGTGAAATCTTCAGCCAGGGAAATTTTGATTTAGGCAGCCAGGCACCTACACATTCATTTACTGCGTGTGTACAGCGCCTGGATGCCTGACCTGCGCATAAAGTGTCTGTGAGGCTGACCTTTGCTCTGTTTTAATGTGACAGTGTAACTTTGACAGTACCAGTTTCTGACAATAAAACCACTGCACCAAAAGATCTCCTCAGAAAGGGGACACTACATTTCCAACATTCACTTAGTCGCTGAAAACAAGTGGCCCTGGGCCATGCTTCCGATTGTCACAGATTGCTGTTCCGCGATTGGCGTTTTATGCTCTGACGTGCTGTGTTCCTCTTCTCGAGCTTCGTGGGGGCGCAGAAAATGACACCTTATGTCAGGATGTTCGGTAGCAACAACAAATTGTAGCTTCTGGTATTGTGTGCGCAGTGAAAGCACAGAACCTGGTGGCGTGGGATTAGCCGTCTGCATCAGACGGGGCTGGGAGTCTTTACTCGGCCGTGAATGCAATGCGGCAGCTTCGAGAAGGGCTCATTTGAAGGTTCTCTGTAGGTACCCATGTAATAGAACAGCAGGTGTCTGAAGGGTAGCGCCCTGCTTCTCAATGGAGGAGTTGTGTTTTTGTTTGCCTGACAACTGACAGTAATAGCCTGGCTCTGCCTCGGCTTTCACCGTCTCCGGAGACGAGGTTTCTTAGGATACAGCGACTGCAGAGAACTTAGCCCCGCAGCTTTGGGGATTGCATCCGACAGCGGCATGCCTAATGAGCGCGCCCTCCTTGGAAATGCATCCTTTCACTGCGCCTCGGGCTAATGGGCCGTCCGTGTTCCGCGGACTCGCACAGTGTGCCCGCGCCAACCCCTGCCCAGGGACGCTGGCAACTGGGTACATTCACTTAGACTAACGACCCCCCTGTTCACCCATTAATTCCAGAACTAGGCCTTGAAATACATGAAAAAGAACCCTGGAGGCATTTCTGGAGCACGCATGCGCAGACACATTTATTTACTTTGCCATTTCTATTCTAAGCAGGAGATCCCTGGGTTTCTGAGCGCTTAATCTGAAGGAACACAAAACTATGAGTCATAATCACCTGTGTTACATTGGGAACTACTTCTCGATCGACTCATAATAGCAAATTAATAGTTGATTTTCCTTTCCTGCTCTTAGTCGATTATACCTAATGAAAAGTTAGAAGGCGGCAGAAGTACAGAAACAAAGGAAAATAAGCTACTGCTGATCTGTACATGTCGGCTAGCACCTATAAACTAATTGGGAACGGCGGTCGCTCATGGAGGTGCGTGTGGAACATCAGGTGTTTCACTTCTGTTCTTAGACACACACGAAGGGTTAATATGTCACAGGGGAACTCGAGAATCATATTTTTAGAACACTTCCAGGAAACTATTGTGAAATTGTTTGTTGTTTTTTTGAACCAGGAGTTTTCCATCAGCATAGGTTCAGAACGTCTGGGAGAAGCCCCCTAAGGATGTTGGCCTTTATGCCCTGGTCTTAGAATTGCAAGTGCGTGATGTGTCGCGTAATACACGTGATTTTGAACAGGCTTCCATCCTCAGGATGCAGCCCACTAACACTGATGGGCACTATGTTTGTGTTTATTGCGTTTCTTCTTTGAGAACAGTCTTGCTTGACATAAAGGGCTCCCATCCAAGGTGCCAGGTGCAGCATGGGAATATCCCTGATGAAGGCAGTAAATGAGTCAACTTGATCCGTGATTGAACCACCATCTTAAACTCTGATTACGGCATAAAATGGTTGTCTCCGCCAAGAAGTTGAGTTTTTTGCTACGGTGTTCGTGTGTGCACGAAGATTTTGATTTTTGTTTAATATGAAGCCCAGACATTTTGTGTGCTCAACGTGTAGTGTGCAGTCTAGTGTGTACACATAGTGCATCTACTCATGATTCAGCTGGGTGTGTGCTCTTTGCTATGAGGTGAGTAGGGACTTGATCTTAAGGTGGTGCAAATTCTTTCAGGACTGAATTTACACTAGTCTGCTTTAGAAGGCGAATTCTCTCTGTAGAGAACACTTTGAAGAAAAACTGCCTGATAACTGCTGAGTGGTGACACCAAATGTTCAGGAGTTTGCAAAGTGAATTTATTGGTTCCAAGTACAGATTAAAAATCCAAGTACAGATTACAGATTAAAAATGGTTGGGTATAGTATTGGTCACTGAGACAATCATTGGCCTAGAGGTGAAGGGTCTGAAAAGATACAGCGTAATTCTATTTGTTGGTCTCGTTTTACTAGGTAAGGGGAAAGCCAATTCAGAACTGTGTCAATTGTACAGATGTTTTCACTAATTTGTATAGAGTGGAGTGTTGTGATTCACCTTATCAGATGCTGCTGGTAGGTGGAGGAGGTTTAGTAGACATGAATAACTTGCGTCCAGAAACCATAGTGTGTCATCAACAATTTGTAAGATATCAGTTTACTTGCTACACCCAAATTTAAATCCAGGCTGTAGCTCACAAAATAGATAACAATCTTAAATAAATTGTTTGCCTTACATCATATATGCTGAATTAGGTGGGTTTTTGGCTATACTTCTTCTTAAATGGTAGTCCTCATAGAGGGACGCTAGGTCCTCACATGATCGATCATGTGATTTGCACCATACCTGTGGCATAGCTGGATAGCCACTTCTATTTAATATCAGTGCCTCGGCTATTCAATGTCAGTTGAAACGTATGTAGGGAATCTGGTTGCAGCTTTATTCCTATTAGGTGAAGGTTTCCTTTCTTGGCCCTTGTAAGTCTCCAAATGACATAATCAGAGGTTCTCCTAATACCTCTGTTAGATGCACATCCGCTCTACAATAGACTGTAGAATGGTTAGGGTGCAAATTGATAAGACTGCTCATTGAAACTCCAAATTTGAGAGCTAAAGACATTTAAAAAAAAAAAAAAAATCTGCTAAATTGAACCTTTGTTTTCTGCAGGGGTTCCATGTCATCATAAAAGGGTCTGACTGACACCCCAGTTAGGCTGGTAATAGATGTGCACATACACACCATCCTCAGAGCTATTAATGATTGATTTTGATTTGATTTGTGCATTTATATAGCTCACAAATGCCAAGGGGCTTTTTGGAGCTGATACCACCGGGTCCTTTAAGGTACCGATGAAAATGTAAATGAACATGTTACTTGACGAAGAGCCAGGTTTTTAGCGATTTCATAAAAGATAACAGCATGGGGCTGTTCTTTATACATGCTGGAAGTGAGTTCCATGTTTTGACCGTCCCGAACAGAAAGCTTATCCAGACCCATCAAGCTTTCTTGAACCTGGGAGTTTATAGGAGTTTGCTAAGTTTTGATTTTAGATTTCTTAAAGGCACATACCAGTTCAGATGTTGCTTCAGGAATTGAGGTCCGGCACAATGAAATGCCTTAAAAGCTAGGCATTGGGATTTAAATGTGATTATTTTGTCCACCGGGAGCAAGTGCAGGATTCTCGGACAGTGGGAAACTGGCTGGGACCTAGGGATATCTGGCAATAGTCTGGCTGCCACATTTTGAACGTAAATAACAAGGAGGGGAGAGAGAGTATTTAGATGGATTCGTTCTCCCTAATAAATTATGCATAAACAATAGGAATCCACTATTACAATGGAAGGGTTTTCCTACAATGGTTGGGAGCACCCAGTGTTGGTAAAATACCCCTCACATACCAAAAGGACCCTTGGCTTCATGCTTCATCATTGGGGTCTTCGCACCCCTCTACGGGATGCGGCGTGCTGCGACCTACGATTGCGCGGTAGCACTTTTTTAGATGACTGTGTGGTGTATGTGAGGGTATTTGTTTTATGTGCTTGAGTGGTGAGGTTATCGGCAAGTGATGTTTAAAAAGGGCCTGGCTCGTGGGGCAGACTCAAAAATAATTTTAATGGGCCCCCGGGCTGGCGCTATTAAAAGGTGAAAGGAGTGGAAGTGTGGTATGCAGGGCAATGTGCATCACCTCCTGTATGTGTGTGTCAACATGTTTCGGAGTCGGAACTCCTTCTTCAGGACAGGGTACTCAAATCCCCACCTTACTCATGTTTCTCTACTTAAAAATGTGATTTATTTACAAAAGTGAGATATAGTGCAGGTTATGCAATGTACCTACAAAATTTGATTTCTTTTGTCGCTTTTCAGCCGACTGTTATGAATCAATTACAGTGCCTCATGAGCCTCAGGAATGTAGGGGTCCTCGTGCCGGTTCGCTACGAAGCCAAAGAGAATATGCCTCCTGACTGCCCCATACGCGGAGTCTCAAACTACTGGTTCACAGACAGCGAGCATAGCTGCACACACAGCACGCCGAGATCAATTCCGGACGTGACACCATGACTTTCCACAGCGCGGAGGCACAAACAACAAAAGAATAACTCCGTTACCATTGAAGCGACGCCTTCAACAAACCCCGCTTAAAAGACGAGTAAAGTCACTGACACCGCCACAGTTTCAAGGCACATGTAGAAAACGGCCATTTGGTGCCAACACGAGAGGTAAAACCATAATAAGCCACGTGTTCCTGATGAGAACTCCCCTCATCTAAGGGAGTTTGAAACGCATAGACCAGCTCTTCGCACAGCTTTAGGAACATCATAACGAAAAAAACAAATTAGAAAAAAGACCAAAATAATTCCCATAGCTGTTCCTGTAAATTTTTGCAAAGATTTGTATAGAATTTATGTAAATCGGATTGAACTGTATAGTGATTGAATGGATGGTTAAATAAATGTGATGAATGCTAGAAAGAGTTTGTGAATTTATTCCTGTTTTTGATATTTGCAAGCAACACACGTGAAATTTGTAGATTTTGTGAAATTTGTCAAAATGTGTCTTGAGATGTAAAAACAAATTAAAATAATTGAGTTATTTTTGACGGAAAAAGAGGTCTATGGAACATATTGTTTAATTGAATACGTTTCTTCCCCTAAGCACAAGGTAGAATAGTGTGGCAGTACTGGTAAATATTTTGTTATAGTGTTTAAAGAAAGGGGCATGGCTGATATGTGAAAGCGCAGCATGGGGCGCGTTTACAAAAAAAAGCATTTGCAACCATTTGCAATGCAATAGGTCTCGCGTTTGCGAGAGTTTAATCTATTGGCATTGTCATTTACAGTGCCAATAGCTCAAACTCTCGTAAATGCCAGACCTATTGCATTACAAATGCTTGTTTGTGGCATGTTATTAGCGTGCACACTTCTTGCTGTCGTCCACACACATTTTTTGTTTTTTTAATTCATTGCCCCACCCTGCCCTCTTATAATCTGTGGTATTTTACCGTCCCTAGTGAACCCCTTATTTCTTAACCATTCTAACACCCAGTTGTGTCCGCTGTCAGAGCTTTAAATGGGCAGGTACCCACAGGTAGTATAACTGCATTTCTTTAGTTTAAAAGGGAGAGTGCCAGCACTTCTCAGAAAGAGTGCAATAATTTTAATGAGTGTCAACACTTCTCAGTAACGAACAAGTACTCTGAAGTGTTGTGTACTTGTACGTTTATATTTCCATTTTAACCACTGACAGATGGAGCTGTGGCCTTGTCAGCTTAGGGCTAGCTAGTATATCCTATTTGGTTGTCTTTTTTACGTGCTTACGCATGATTAGAACAAAGGGTTTTTGTAGTATCTTCCTGTTGTGTTTATAATGTTCCCTGTTACCTGGTTCCTAGCTGCTTCAATTCAGTGTGAGTGTTCTGTATGGAATGTTGGTGGGTGTGATGGACATGAGTGGAATGCTTGGGTGTCTGCTGTGAGTGTTGATAGTTGAAGATGGGCTGAGCAGCAGGCAGGCTGCTTCTGGTGGGGCTGTTACCGGTGGGGCTGCTACCGCTGATTTTATGGACATAATAAACATCTTACAAAGACACTACTCAGCTATGTCTACTACTTTACCTTTACCCATGGAACCTAATTACTACATTTTGGTGACGAGGATTGGATATGAACCCACGCGAGCACAGCACGCCTTGGCTGGGGCTATCCAATGTAATGGACACTGGTTGGGCTGCGAAGCGTGCGGCTCCTGTTTCTCATGTTTCCTGTGAACATCTGTGCTTTTGTTTGAAGAGCACCTTGGTTTCTTCTGGACACCTGAGTTTTGCTGTTTTCGAAATTTCATGTGATGAGGCTCTAACCTCAACCTCCTACTGACCCCTGCCCTCACCACGTCTTCAACAAGGCCGACGCTGTCATCGCACCCCACCTGCGGGACATCATCAACACCTCCTTCGACACCGCTACCTTCCCGGAGAGCTGGAAGCACGCCAAACTCAGCGCTCTACTAAAGAAGCCATCAGCCGACCCCACCGACCTCAAGAACTACCGCCCCATCTCGCTGCTCCCGTTTCCTGCAAAAGTCATCGAGAAGACCGTCAACAAGCAGCTGGCCGCCTTCCTCGAGACGAACGGATCCCTCGACCTCTCGCAGTCTGGCTTCCGGGCCAACCACAGCACCGAGACCGCCCTGATCGCAGCCACCGATGACATCCGAGCACTGCTTGACAACGGAGAAACAGCAGCCCTCATCCTCCTAGACCTCTCCGCGGCCTTCGACACTGTCTGCCACCATACACTAGTGCAGCATCTCAGCAACGTCGGAATCCAGGAGAAGGCACTGGAGTGGATCATCTCCTTCCTCGCCGGAAGGACACAGAGAGTCCGCCTCCCCCCGTTCAGATCTGAAGCCACCGAATTCATCTGCGGCGTTCCTCAAGGCTCCTCGCTCAGTCCAACCCTCTTCAACGTCTACATGAGCCCCCTCGCAGACATCGCACGCCAGCACAACCTCAACATCATCTCCTACGTCGACGACACCCAGCTGATTCTCTCCCTCACCAACGACCCCGCCACCGCCAGAGCCAACCTTCATGAAGGGATGAAAGAGGTAGCCGAATGGATGAAGAACAGCTGCCTGAAACTGAACTCGGACAAGACGGAAGTCCTCATCCTGGGATCCTCACCCTCCGCCTGGGACGACTCCTGGTGGCCCCCCGCCCTTGGCAGCGCACCCAAACCAACAGACCACGCACGCAACCTGGGCTTCATCCTGGACTCCTCCCTCTCCATGACCAGACAAGTCCACGCCGTCTCCTCGTCGTGCTTCAACATCCTGCGCATGCTACGTAAGATCTTCAGGTGGATCCCCACCGAGACCAGGAAGACGGTCACCCAGGCCCTCGTCACCAGCCGTCTGGACTACGGCAACTCCCTCTACGCCGGAACCACCGCCAAACTCCAGAAGAGACTCCAGCGGATCCAGAACGCCTCAGCACGACTCATCCTGGACATCCCCCGTCGCAGCCACATCTCCGGACACCTGAGAGACCTGCAATGGCTCCCGGTCAACAAGAGAATCACCTTCCGACTCTCACCCACGCACACAAAGCCCTACACAACCAAGGCCCAGGATACCTCAACAGCCGCCTCAACTTCTACGCTCCCAAACACCAGCTTCGATCGACCGGCCACGCCCTCGCCGCCATCCCCCACATCCGAAGAGCCACCACAGGGGGACGGTCCTTCTCCTACCTCGCCGCCAGGACATGGAACTCCCTCCCGACCCACCTCCGCCTGACCCAGGACCACCTCGCCTTCAGGAAGCAACTCAAGACCTGGCTGTTCGAGCAGTAGCGGACCCCCCTCCCCCAGCGCCTTGAGACCCTCTGGGTGAGTAGTGCGCTATATAAATGCTTTGATTGATTGATTGATGGGGAGGGAGTTACAGGCTTCTGGAGCAGTTTTGCTGAAGGCTCTGTCTCCATTTCTGACTGATCGAACTCTGGGTACAGAGAGAAGGGCTTTGCTGGGAGAGCGTAGCGTTCTGCTTGGGACGTGAGCCTTGAGCTTATGTTCGAGATAGACAGGTCCATAACCATTTACAGCTTTATGGACTAGGCAGCATAGTTTGAACTTTATGCGTGTTTGTATGGGGAGCCAGTGCAGAGTCTTGAGGCAGGCTGCTGAAGGGGTACGAGGAGGTAGATCTAGTACTAACCTAGCAGCAGTGTTTTGGAGGACTTGCAGTCGATTCAGTAGTGTTAGGTTGATGGCTGAAAAAAGGGAATTTCCATAGTCCATCCCGGTAACAGTGAGTCCCTGGACTAGGGGCATACGTGCTGAAAGTGGGATCCATTTAAAGATCTTCCTCAGACTGCGCATCTGGCCGTAGCTATTTCCCACTGTTTTCCGGATGTGTTCAGACATGGTCAACTTATCGTTTATTGTAACTCCAAGATTCCTGACAAAGGGCTTGGGGACTGGGCAGGGACCGAGGGAGACTGGCCACCAGTCTGATGACCAGATTTGGTCGGCTTTGCCGAAAAGCATGACCTCAGTCTTTCCAGCATTCATCATAAGGTAATTTCTGGTCATCCATTCTTGTATATTGATCATACAGTTTTTGAACCTTCTTTTTATATCATATGGGTTTTGGTTGATGGTGACGAGGATTTGGGTATCGTCAGCATAGGATACGGTTCCAAAACCATGTTCTCTGATGATCTTCGCCAAGGGGGAAACATAAATGTTAAAAAAAGGGTCGGGCTCAAAATGGATCCCTGTGGGACACCCTTGTCATTTTCGTAGAAAATGGAAGAGTGGGAGCCTAATTGGACCCTGGACCGTCTGTTGCCAAGGTAACTTGTCAGCCATTGAAGTGCGGCGCCTTCGACACCAACCTCTGCAAGGCGCTCTAACAGAACGCGATGCGAGATGGTGTCGAAGGCCACAGACAGGTCTAGCAAAATCAGTATTGCCGATTGTTTAGAGTCCAAAGACAGTTTTATATTGTCTACGACCTCAAGCAGGGCCGTTTCAGTGCTGTGGAACGCCCTAAAGCCGGATTGGGATGGTTCGAGGAGTTTGTTGGACTCCAGGTGGGCGATGAGCTGTTTATTAATTAGAGCCTCCATAACTTTTCCAAAGAGTGGTAAAAGGGTAATTGGTCGATAGTTTACAAGTTGATCCGGGTCAGCCGTGGGTTTCTTTAAAATAGCCCTGATTACTGCCTCCTTCCATCTCCTTTGAACCATTTCCTCCTGGAAATGTACTCTTCGCTGTCTGGTTATGCGTGAACGTCTTCCTCTTGTAAATCTGCTTTGCGCTGTAAGCATCTGTCGTTACTGTATGTTTCTTCATTTTTATATCTTATTATAAAAGCCAGGTACAATCAAATCCAATTGTAGGCCATGGGTTAGTCTCCAAGTCATACAGAAAATCTTACAGCGAGTAAGAATAACCTGGGGTACTCTTGAGCATAATGATGCTGTATGTTGTTAAACGCAGTTAGTCCAAAATGAAATATAGATTTTACTCCATAGAAGTTTGCAGTTACTTCAACAGTTTATTTGTTTATCATCATATTGTATTCATATGACAAGATGACCACAACGTATATTCCATAATTAGTTCTCCATAGGCAGTGTGTTAATAATCCACATTATTTAGAATCCCCAATGCATTTCGCACAAAAGTGCGCTTCCTCAGGGGGTCTGTAAGTAAATAGAAATGGAACATATATGTAATCTAACAGATATCCAGGAGCAAGGCAATACAAGTATACACGAACCTATTGGTGGGGTAAATATAAATCTAACGGAGAGCTGGTGTGTTAAAGATAGTTCGAACGAGTACCCCACGTGCACATCTATAGAAAGTGAATAGTGAGAAATAGGAAAACCAAGGTGAGTAAACATATGTCAAAGGTTTTGAATTAACGAGAAGTGCATAAACGTAAGAAAAACGAAAGTGATCCATGCTAGTCACCGGAAATACGGGAAGAAACCAAGTGTTAAGAAAGTGGTGGTAAGGTAATGATAAAATGTGCTCGAATTTCAAAGTACCAATAATGCCCGAAAGTAATGCCTAATGGCATTAGTTATCCGAATCGATAGCTGCAGAAGTGTCTTACCCGTGTGGTGGGAAAAGGAAGATCAACGTCGGTGACCGAGTGTAGGCGAGAACCAGGCTCCGTGCGAAGCAGGAACCCGGAAGACGCCACGCATGCGCATACGTGTACTAAAGTATGCTTCGGAAAGTAAACATGAAAGAGAGACGTACCCGACACCCGTTGTTCTAGACCTTGAACTATAGAGCGGAAAACAGATCTCCTATACCAACATAGAGCGATAATGGAAAGTAATAAGCGAAATATAAAAGAGATTACTGAACTTAGTGGATAATAAGAATGAATGAAATATGGTACTTTGAAATTCGAGCACATTTTATCATTACCTTACCACCACTTTCTTAACACTTGGTTTCTTCCCGTATTTCCGGTGACTAGCATGGATCACTTTTGTTTTTCTTACGTTTATGCACTTCTCGTTAATTCAAAACCTTTGACATATGTTTATTCACCTTGGTTTTCCTATTTCTCACTATTCACTTTCTATAGATGTGCACGTGGGATACTCGTTCGAACTATCTTTAACACACCAGCCCTCCGTTAGATTTATGTTTACCCCACCAATAGGTTTGTGTATACTTGTATTGCCTTGCTCCTGGATATCTGTTAGATTACATATATGTTCCATTTCTATTTACTTACAGACCCCCTGAGGAAGCACACTTTTGTGCGAAATGCATTGGGGATTCTAAATAATGTGATTAACACACTGCCTATGGGGAACTAATTATGGAATATACGTTGTGGTCATCTTGTCATATGAATACAATATGATGATAAACAAATAAACTGTTGAAGTAACTGCAAACTTCTATGGAGTAAAATCTATATTTCATTTTGGACTAACTGCGTTTAACAACATACAGCACCATTATGCTCAAGAGTACCCCAGGTTATTCTTACTCGCTGTAAGATTTTCTGTATTATTTGTCTACAGCACCTCGGGATCCAGGAGGTGAACACCTGAAGTACCTATAAGATTTAACAATTGGTTTAACTTTTAGTACTTTATATACATTTGGAGTGCAGCGGTATTCATTTCTTTTGTTAGTCTCCAAGTCGTCACCAAAAATGTGTAATGAAGTTCCATGCGTAGAGGTGAATAGTAGACGTAGCCGAGTAGTGTCCCAGGTAAAAAGGAACATTATAAACCTAACAGGAAGATACTACAGTTATACTGCCGTGGTTACATTATTTGTAGTTAAATTGCTGTGTGGACAGCGCTTTAAATTGAAATCCTCTTCGGCTGATTTGTTTGCCTTTGAGGGGGCTTTTGAGATCGTAGAAAAAGTGTTGTAACCATGTGCGCACAGGGGAAGTTTAGCATAACATTGCAGGTGCCTAGCCTGGCACAAAGATGTTAGGCGTGAACGTAAGCCTGCTAAATGTTACTACCGCCTTTGTTTCTTCTATATTTTAATAAATCGCCATGTCATGGTAGTATCTGCTTCCTTTGCCGCAGACCTGTATATTTCCAAAGGCAGATAGCTTCCCAAAGCCTGGGCACTGGAATTATGTGATTCTGCAGCTGCAGCGTTTTCCTCATTATTGTCGATTTGCTGTATTTACCCCATAACCAACTGTGCTCAATCTGTAGATTTTAACAAAAAAAAAATCAAATTTAAATGGATCAAAAGTTACTAATATCGTATTGACGTGTTCATGTGCTGTGGGTGTCCCTATGCAAAGGTTGACTGGTCATCCTACAATTCGTTATTGCTTTATTTGGTTGTTTAGCTAGAACCAAGGAGGTGATATGTTTGCACATATAGTGTTACCATGTGAAAATCTAGAAAAAAATGAAGTAATACTATCGCTAAGTGTGCCGCATTGTGGCACATAATTTGGCCCGGCCCTGCCGCATAATTTGGTCCGCTCTGCCTCGTAATTCCAGTGGCTCTGCCTAGAAGTAACGAGCGTGGCACTTCCAGGAGACATCTCTTTCTCGGATCTTCGCTGTTTCTTCTCTAGCCCTGCACCAGTATTACTAGGAAGCGCAGCGTGAACGGAGACGCGCACTGCCTGTGCGGCGCGCGCACAGCCGTTGCACGTTGGTGGTTGTTCGGGTTCTGCGCTCGTGCGTAGCTGGCATGCAGACGCATTGCAGTGTTCTAACCCTCTTGACCCGCCGAAGCTCAAGTATTCAACACTAGGTTCTGCACATTGATTTCACATGCCTTCACTTACTCACTGATGGAGATGTCTTAACACCGGCTACGGGGCAGGCATGTGAGGGCAGAGTGTTTCTAGCAAACAGCGGGCGATGAAACCGGACCCATCCGCTGAAATACCACCCGCCCCCTGCCAGGAACAGATAATCTGGGCCCGGCTTGGAAGGACGTCCTGCGAATCTGAGCGTCAGATCAGCCTCTAATCGAGAACCGCACCCGAGGCAGCTACGGCTGCAGGGGGCGTTTGATCGCTAGTCTTTTCACTCTTCCCTTCACATTTCTCGCTGTGTAAGCAAAATGCTGTCACTGTGTTCTACAACACCTCCTTTCATCCAGGAGCCGGGGCACAGCAGACACCTGCCACGCGCTTCAGCGTGAGTTGCAGGTTGTCAGTCCTTCATGTGAATGTGCAGCCAGTGACTTACATACCGCGCACTTTACCAAATTAGTTTATCCGCAGGCTCGCCCCCAAACCCTAGCAAAAGGTGTGTCTCATTTGCGAGTTACTTCGGTTTCTCCGGGGTTGGTTCGCGGCTGTGTGCACATGGGTTCCGAGCTACCAGATACACAGCTTCATGATGCCATATTGTTGACCCTTACTAACGACGTGCACACTTTGATGCCTGATATGATAACGATCCACTCCCTTCTCCAGGTCCACCTCCGGATCACTGCAGCTGCCTCATATGCACGGTTATTACTTGGCTAAGTATCTTCTGCAACTGGTGTATTTTCTTCCAAGACCTGTCTCCGTGTCATTTTGCAGGGCACGCATACACAGGGACACTCCATTTGTCTAACCCAGTACCGAGAATCATTCCCATTCAGTGGAACTGTGCGCACAAGCTACTGGAATTACAGTGAATGTAAGAGTGGTGCCCTGCCAAAGAACAGCAAACCACCACCGTTTGTTTTTCTAGCCCAAATTATGCTACTTTACCTAACCTTGCCCTGCTGCTCGGTATGTGGAGATCCTATACTAGGGTCCCACACCCAGAGGATTCGCCTGACTTCTAGCACTCATGTCCAACACATGTCACTCCATTTTACTGTATATTGTGCCGTTTGCCAGCCCCTGTCTGGTCTCTAGAACAGGTAATCTATACCTCACTTGGTGGTGGCAGGAAAAATACAGGGCCCACACTGGCAATTACCGCAGTTGGAGGAAGGCCAC
This sequence comes from Lissotriton vulgaris, assembly GCF_964263255.1. Lineage (NCBI taxonomy): Eukaryota > Metazoa > Chordata > Amphibia > Caudata > Salamandridae > Lissotriton > Lissotriton vulgaris. The sequence continues at coordinate 530,364,689 of NC_141691.1, read as the reverse complement.
GTCTCAGCTCAATGGGTCATTTATGAGGAGTAGCCCCGTGGCAGGACCTTTCTCGGTGATGTTTTCCATTTTCATCCCCTAACTGCAAATATAGCTGTAGTGGAGTGAAGAATAGAGAAACCTGAGACTGTGCCCAGGAATATGGGTTCGCAGCCTGGAGTCACTTGTGATATTTCCAATGGGGGTAAAATATTTTTTTTCGCTTAGGGGTCATTTCCCCCATAACATCAGAAAAAAAACAGTTTCTGGTCACAAAGTGTGGTGTAGTATGGAGAATGCTCATACTCGGGAGCCCTAATACTACTCTTGGCTCCCAGTGGTTTGGCATATGCAAGAGGTCCGTGAACACTGAAGTCACAACATTGTCATAGCCAAGAGGTCTCACTTATACGAGCTCTATTGGCTTTCTCATTTAAAAAAATAATTTTACACAACAAATCAACATTTCTCCTAGGGACGATGATGCGCAACCATACAGACTATGTGCAAACTGTTGATGTCTGTGCGAGGCTTGTCTGCCTGCACATTGTATTGCAGCGCAGCCTTTTACAGTGAAGGGCTGATGTCCGCGAGGCCCGCGTGCCCGCAGCCTGCACCACGCACCACCATTAGACTTTTCTTTATTCCGTCTCGATGCCTTTGTGTAGACCCTGTGCCCGGACCCTGCAGTTACCATTCGCCCGTTCCCCAGGCGTTGTTGACATTCAGAAGACACCCTTGTGCCTGCACTATGCATCGCTGTGCACCGGTTCTTCAAGGGACACTGATGCCCGTGTGAGGCCTGAGTGCATTCCCACTCCAAGCCTCTGTCCCTGGTTAGCATCTACCTGAGCACCGCTGGCCATGTTGCATCACTGTTACCCACAGATTCCTGCTGCCCCTGAGGCTGCCTCCTTTCCTAGCAGCCGACAGCTGAGGGCCGCATGGATCCACCAATGTGCCTCCCATGCGGCGGTATTGGAGGCAACTGAAGACAACTGAGGCAATGATTGAATTGTGCAAATATAAAGCTTGTGATTGGCTGTTGAGTGAGATTAGGCCTGCCAATATATGTCTCGACAGCTGTTTATGGATAAGAATGTATGACATTGTTCTGCATTCTGTCCATCAACTGTTGTTTTTGCATATGCATAAGATACACACATAAGTTACAAAGTAAGGGTGAATCATGTAGACTTTTGATAGACATTGAAACCTTCATAACATTTGAATAGTGTGCATGCCAACAACTGTTTGAAAATGACTCAGTCGTCTTGTCTTGGGCAGTTAAAGTCGCTCTACTTAATAGGCTTCCCTTCAGCCTTCTTTAACATCCAGAGATGCTGGAATAACACAGACGCCTTTGAAGCTTCTCCCATACATGCACGTGATGCATGCTATATGTATATATTGTCATACACTTGCACTAGGAGCGTTTTGTTAGCTCCTGGGAACATGGGGCTTTTCTGCTAAAGCTCCCTACAAAAAGTATTCTTACCAGCCTCAAATTATACCGAGTGGGAAATAAATGGGCCCGAACTTGACTAAAAAGTCGTAGGTTTTGAAGGCAATTGTGGATTTCACCTAATGACATCCTTCAGTAATTCAGGGCCAGTCACAGCATCCGAGAATTGTTTTTTCTCGACAGGAAGAACGCGTTTCTGTATGAAAATTGTATTTTTGATAAAAAAAACAATGGATGCACAGCAGTTAAATATTTGTGCCACAAGACCACTAATGGCTATTAAACTATGTGTGTCACACTGGGTAAAAGCTAATTGAAATCCCTTTGCCAGGAAAATGAACATACATTTTAAACACTCTGCTGGAACTTGGAACCTTTGCAGGCCATTTGCACAGCCCATCCGCGCGCAACTGAACCATGCATGGATGAATAGATCTGAATGGGAGATGGGCCCAATAGGTTGTTACTTTATGTAGGGTGGGCACACCTGGCTGTAGTCCATGCTCTGTGCTCAGCCCCTACATTATGTACTTTCAACGGGTGTTTGGGGTGCTGGGTAACTGACGTGGCTGTAGGCCAGGCCCTTTTCTCAAGCCCCAGCGCATACAGCCAAAGGCCATGCACAGTGGGTTAGGGCCTCGCAGAGACTGCTCGCTAGGAATGGTCAGAGACCAGATGCTGTGCTGACCTTTTCTGCTTTTGACCTACGGCTATGTGAAATAGGGCATGACCGCACAGGGACAGAGCGTAGGACACAGGAAATGACCATAGGTCAGGCATGTTCTCACTTCCGACTGCGCATGGCCAGATGTTGGTTTGCTGTGGGTTATGAATGCATGGAGGCTGAAAGCCGGGACAGGCAGTAAGCCAGGCCTGCTCTCAAAGCCAGCTGGGTATGAGCAAAGGTTGTTCGCAGTGGGTTATGTTTGAATGGGACTAAGAGCAGGCACCGACTAGAGGTCGGGCCCTGCGCTCAAACCAGTGTTTTTTAAAGGTAGGACTGCTCCCTTTTCCAGCTCTGTTTAGAAATCACTGCAGTGCATGCCCTCGACGCGTAAGGGCGCAGAAGGGTATGCGCTGCACAGTTATATGAAGAGGTTTCTAAAGATTAGAAACACTGAATGCCACTTGGTGGCAGCACCCTTATGTACTCTGCAGCGATTACTGTATGTAGGGGCTGAGTGGTGTTTGGCTGTGCTATTTTCTTCGAGCAAAATGCATCCTCATATCCATTTTTGGACATGAGGGTGCATTTTTTGCTAAGAAAATAGTGCCACATGCCGAGTCTGCCCTGTCGCAGAATCGTGCCAAATTTTGATGTAAATCTGTGGAATTCTGCTGACTCAAACGCTGCCAAATCAATCCACCCCTAAAAAATATGGTTTCACGAAACCGGTGACACTTCTTTACAGAAAAGTACAAGGTAATTTATTTTCTCTTCCTGATGTAAGAGTTGCATGGGTGAAGGAGGCACCACTTGAAAAGCATGCATGAGATTTAGGATCTGTGGACATTTCCCCTGCAATATCAGTCTCCCCTTACTGTGTCATAATTGTTTGAGATTGGGCTTGTAGGTCTTTGTCTGGAAATTTGAATTTGAGGTCACAGGAAGTCACTTTGGAATGGAGTATGATGGAACATGAACTATGATACCAAATAGTAAACTGCCTGCTGCTCTTAGCACCACCTACTCAAAAATCTTACTTTTGTCATCCTTATATTATGTTAATATAACTTGATAAAGCACAACTAATCCTACCCGAAGGTATATCTCTGCTCAGCCAGTACATAACCAACATCCAGAGCCTAAAACAACCATGTGTACAACATTTTCTTGAATTTGGTGAAATCCACAAAGCAACAAAAATGGAGAGGAAGTCCATTCCAAGCAGTAGGGACCGTGAAGGAGAAGGCTCTGGCACCCTTTCTAGAAGTACGAACTCTGGGAACAATCAGAAACTCCTTATTGCTAGATCTTAAAGTGCAGGAGGCCGATAGCGATGCAATGTAACATTTACGTATGCCCATCAAGGATTTTTTGGTAAGAAAACATGTCTTAAAAAAGATACGCTTTTTAATGGGAAGCCAATGAAGAACTTTGAGAATAGGCACTGAGGGGGAGCCTGCTTGGAGATTACAGACCAGGCAGGCAGCTATATTTTGCACCACCTGGAGCTCAGACAGTAAGGTGTCAACAGGGATGAACAGTGCATTACTGTAGTCAAGGTGGCTTATAACAAAGGCATGGACCAACTTTTTCCTGGCTGAAGATAGTAGCCAAGGAATAACCTTCCTCAGAAATCTCAGTCTCAAAACTAGGAGCACAAGTTGGAACAATGTGAATGTTACTGGAAAGTTCCTGGTGTAGTTTAACGCCCACATTTTTTACGCCGTGGCTTGGATGAGGAGCTTCCCCCTGTTCCGAGGGCCACCAATCAGGGTCCAGAGGAGCGGAGCTAATCCCAACAGCAATATTTTCGTTTTTACACTGTTTAGCTGGAGACAATTAGTTGTCATCCATGCCACAATTCTCCTCAGATAGTCTTGAAAACAATGTTTTGCATCATCAATGTCCTGTCCTAGGGAAATGATCAGCTGGGTATCGTGTGCAGGTGAGATTACATCAAAGCCACACAATTTGGCAATCTGGGCCAGGGGGTGGCCACATCGATGTTTAACAGCGTCTGGCTCAAAGATGAGCCCGGAGGCACCCCCTTTTTGATGAAAATCTTGCACGATTTGAATGAGCCCAGCATGATTGTTTGAGTGTGGATCTCTAAAAAGTCAGTGAACCACCGAAGTCTTGTCCCCAACACTGATCGCATACAGTCTGCTGATCAATACTGCATGGGAAACTGTGACGAAAACCGCTGAAAGCTCCAACACAAGCACGGCAGGGGAGCCAGCATCCAAAGTACAGCGGATAGTATACGTAACTTGTCTTCCATACATTGAAAGCGGAGAGAGCCAGATTTGTGCTGACTTGCCTATATCATCCATGTTGTTGGAAATATTGTGAAGGAATACAACAAAGTAACTAAGACTATTTAAGATATAATCATTTACCGGAGGGGGAGGGGTCATGCAGCTCATATAGATGAGCCGGGAAATAATGCCTAGACTGCTTAGCTACAATGACGGTGTGAGGAAATCAACCAGAAAGTGTGGCAGCAATTATTAAAAGTAGTGGGCAGGCCGTCTCTGCGTAAACATCACGAGCTGCAGCGGACTGAAGGGCTATGGGGCCCGGAACCAATATGCAGTGCAAAATAAAGTAAGTACCTATTCACTAACACAAACTCACTAAAATTAAATACGATGTTTTAAAAATACTGGATGCGGGGAACATGGGAATATCCCATTTTTGCTCTTCCTCATCCAGTTGAGGATTTTCTACATTGTAGGCATGATTAGAAAAAGCTCTTCTTAACCTCATAGGGGCGTCGAACGTTCAGCGCCCAGTGCTGAACGTTCGAAGAACGAATGCTGGCCCGTCGGCCAACGGTCGTGCGCAGCACTGGCAAGGTAGTGCTCGCGACGACCGTTGGCTGACGGCAGCACTTAAGGGGTTAAAGATACTGTCACTTCAATTGTTTACAATCGACCCCAGATTGAGCGACACCTCCCTGTATGCATGTTGCAGTTCTTTCCAACATCAACGGTTCCACCTTCATTCCTGCTTTTCCACCTTCATGCTGGTTGCCTTTTAGAACTCTCAACCATTTGAGGCATATTACATTTTTTACTGTTCTCTTTTTCAACTTTTGTTGGGCTTAAAATACCTCCTCTCCAGTGTATGCCATTAAACGCTGACTTCAAAGGACATATTGTATTGTAATTGTTATTGCATTTATATAGCGCTTACTCCACTGACGAGGCGTCAAAGCGCTTTTTCAGCGAGTAGCACGCTACCTCAGAACCCATAAAGGATAAGTAGTGAATTAGTATAGTGAAATATGAAAGTAATTTGAGTGGTGGTTATGTTAGTCCGTTATTTGGATTGAGAACGATAGTTAAGGGATAGAAGAGGGAAACGGTTTGCATGTATATAGCGCTTGCTACCCCTGATGAGTTGGTGAACCGCATTCAGATGAGTAGCACGCTACTCCGGAACCCAAACAGGATTAGTGGTAATTAGTATAGGGAAATATGCAATTCATTTGAGTGTTAGACAGTCTGTTATTTGGATTGTAAAGGAACAGTGGAGGGATAAACGAGAAAAGCGGCTAGAATTTTTTCACATTTTTTAATTTTATAGCCGTAGGAGGAGGTTTGGGGTGAGTAAAGGGGAGGTGTTGGGGAGATAGTATAGGGAAATATGAAATTAATTTGAGTGGTGAACATGTTATTCTGTCTTTTGGATTGAAAAGGAATAGTGAAGGGATAGAAGAGGGAAGGAGGGATAAGAGAGAGAAAGTGTTAAAATATTTTTTTACTTATTATTTTCTTTTTCTTTTTGATATACCAAGGGATGCTTTCTTGTTAGTGACTGACACTTACAGTGCATGCATGTCTGGTCCAAGAAACTGCCACTTGGTAATATCCTTTGTATTTTGTGTGTGATTACAGTCGAACTTGCTGCAGACAGGAGTTATGTTGATTTTGAAGGTAAGATCGGTACCACTGAAGACCATCCACTTTAGGACAGAATGCTTAAGAGGACTTTGGGACCATATGTGGAGTGATTTTCAGCACTGGTTTCAATTTCAGGCCTCTTACATCGCCAGTGAGGCTGGGCGACATTCCTCCGGCGCAGTTGTTGTTGTATTGCGCAAGACCTACTGAATGTGTAAATTATCTTGAGAGGACATTCTTTGGCCCTTCCGCCAGATCCTCCTTACTCTCGACCCAAATCCCCACTGCAACCCAAAATGTCACAAATCTTGCTCGGAGCTTCTGTGGGAGAATTGAGTGTGTCCTCTTTGAACTGTCAAATTTGGTTACAGATAGAGGCAATTTGTCCAATGAACCCAAAATGACTGAGTATCGTCCCTATTATAGACTTGTACAGCCTGAATCCATTTTATCTAGTGGTCACTTCTCATACAGTTAGTGTGTCACAAATTCTGAAAGCGCTGTTTCAAAAAGAGCGGTTAGCATCTGTTGATTAGCAAGTTGCCTGCTTTTTTATTGCTATTAAGAAAGAGCTTCACATTCCCTTAGATTGCCAATGGATGGTCAGTACCATAAATCTAGATGCCCCTCATTGACTCTGAACTTGTCTTCAGGGGGGTTAAAAAAGAGTCTTCTATAGACGCCCCCTTTTTTTCTCTACAAGTGAATGCACCTCTGTGATATCACTGACTGATAAGAGCATAGTTTCTGTCGAAGTCCGCTCAAAATCCTAAACTGGGAAGTAGTTATCTAGTAATCTTCACTGTTTGTTTTACATAATCCGTGCATAGTTCCTTAATGGAACTATCAGATATAACTACTTTGTAAGGCTACCCATTTGTCTAGTACAGAGTATACATGAACAGCAACAGTAAACATAACATGATCATTTCCTTAATAATAATTTCCTTTATAATAATGAATTGCTTTCGGATGGATCTTATGGAACTGAGATAAGCAATACACTTATGAGGTCTCACCAATGAAAATATTGCTCTTAAGTGGATCTCACAAATACCCCCTAAGAATAGTCTGTAACACTGATCTCATAGTAAGGGTGAAGAATTGACATATTGTTCTTGTTGTTTATGCTGACATTTATCAGGTTTTTATCACAAGTCATCTCTAGCCATCACTCTATTGCTTGGCAGGGAATCTGCTTCACTCTATGGCTTGGTAGGGAATCAGTATCACTCTGTTGCTTGGCAGGGAGACGACATCACTCTATTACTTGGCAGGGAATCTAAAAGAGGTTTGTCTAGGAGCTTCTTCAGAAATTCAATCACGTCCATTTTCTGTCTGATATTGCATGGTACTTTGCTCCACCTGCTTTCTTTAAGATGTCCTAGCATCCGTGTACCTACTGCGATCAATCTTTATTTAATTTGATTTACAAACATTCCCTCACTTGAAACAAGTGACCTAATGGTGGTTTAGGGTTCCATTTTATCTTATAGATCCATGGGAGCTTTACCTTCCCAGCAGTTGAGTAAAATACAAAGGCATTTATTTATATTTCAGCCTGGCTTTCAATGACAACTAGTGAAGGTTCTGCGTGCAGCGAACACAGGATTCCTCCTTTGCAATCTGACTGGTATATCAAAACCCATCTTTTGTGCTTTTTGTAAAAGCCATAGTTTCTTCAGTTGGCTACAGATCTAGTGTTTCCATTTGCTTCCTCACAGATTACCTTTTTGCGAAGGTTCGGTGGAATCAGATGAATCTGTTTTCCTCAAACACCGAAGGTGAAGAATAATGTTCTTCAAAATGTAGCTCGCCAATGATTCCATAGGAAACCTATCACCCAGCCGGCTCAACATATTTTGAACTTTTGTTTTTTCCGCAATGATCTACCCAAATATCTGAGGGATCACCAGAAGGCTGCAGGCCCTAATAGTTCATGCCTTTGCTCCAGGTCCTGACCTCTACCAGTGTACTTGTTGATGCACGGGCTGGGGACTAAAGACTGCACACAGGGAGTGTACACTTGTGCTGGGGTCCATCTCAGAAGTGTAAATTGAAAATAACTTTGAAATGAGGTTTTTCTGGACTTGTCTGGAGTGCCGCCAATTCAATATTATTTGTGATGGAAGGGAGCCCAATAACTGAGTGTACCAGTATCACCATTAAGGTAATGTTCCCTAATTACCTCCTTTTACTTTATATGTCACATCTTGTTATAGCCTAGAAGCAACACAATTGCTGTAGTGTGGAGGCTGAAATTATCAAGGAGCGGAAGAGTTTACCTCGTTCTAACAGCTTCAGCTGTCTGAGTAATATTCCTTTGGCTGGCTCACCTCAATGAGTCACTGTCTCCTTCTGAGGTAGAACTATTTATTCTGATGTTGTGATATATTTTCAAAGCACATCTCTTGTAAAACCAGAAAAATTAAATGAAGAGACCTAGCATTGCTATCAGTGTAGAAATCATTATGATAGTCTGCTGCATGCAAAAGTAAACCAGGCAAACCATGTGTAATTTGTGCATGTTGTGTATCATAACACCATAAACTGTGTGCTTTGTTGCACCGGCTTGTGGGTGACTATCCTTTGATGCCAGTCAGCCTTAAAAAGATTGCTTTAGTGGTCATTCTGAGGACATCCTTGTGCTTGTTTAACTAAGTAGCCGTGCGCTATATAAACGCATTATAACATAACATAACATAAACAGTACCTTGTCATTGTAGAGGTGAAGTCTGAAAAGGATTGCTGTACCGGCAGCAATTTTGAAATTTTCAAATCTTAACAGTCATTTCATTTACTAAGTGTTTGTACCCTGAATGTTCTTTGTAAGAAACTAAAATGCGATTATTACTGACAACAATGTGGGCACAGTGGTTATTTTGCATCCGTCCAAAACATTGTTAAAAGATAGATCTACGGTTTGTATGCGTTGGACATGCTCTAGTGCGACCTAGTCAGAATGGTCTTGATTAAGCAGAACCAGTGGAAAGAATTCATTTTCAACATTTAAGTCTTTTGCATTCCCAGGTTTCCACAATGTTTTTATTTTATCAGTATTTTGTTGTTAAAGTTTTTTGAGTTGATCACAAATTTAGTGCAAAATATCACCAGAAAACCTCGATGTCGGTCCCTCAAATTGCATCGAAAGATTGCTGAACTTGCAGATCGAGAAGAAGGGACACCTTTTGATAATAGTTTTACTGTGAACAATTATTCTGCTTAGCTGGTCTGAAGTGTTGTAATGGTTATTGGTGGGAAGCCACTCCTTTGGTCTCTGATTAATTAATGTCCTTCTTGGCTACATGAATCTTCCAGACTTCGCTGAGTGAGGGATTCCTACTTGGTGCACTTGCTTGATTGATGTGTCTCCGCTGTTCAAGGTAACAGAATGTCCAGTAATTGCTGGGGTGTGGCCAATCGTGATGGGTATTCTTCCTGTCATCTTCCAGCTGCCGATTTGATCAGCCACAGCACAGGCATTAAAGGAATGGCCCTGTGACGGGTCAGTATCCAGGATTTAACTTTTAGCCTTGTGGCTGTTCTGTCTTTGGCTGAATGGACATCATTGGCCAGAAGGGACTTGCAGAATGCCAGAAGACGGTGTGGGTGACTGTAGGAGCCAAGCTGAGTGTTAGTAAATCAGGAGTGTGAAGTCTGAGCAGACAGAAAGTAGTCCAGATCTAGCCAATGGCCTCCCGGCAAGGTTGAGAGATTGATGCTTGAGGACACAAAAAACAACGCAACAATGTTTTTGTTTTACATTTCCCGAATAAGGTTGTTGCAAGGTTGTGAGAATATAATTGTCACCTTTCAAGTGAAGTACTTTTCTTAGCGCCATACTTTCCCCCTTACTTTTCCTAGACCTCTCAATTTTTCCAGCAGCTTGCTATAGGAAATTATGGTCACTCATTGTCATGGGTGTAGCATTGGGTGAACTTCCTCATGACTCAAAAATGATTATGCCCTGTTAGGTAAATATAACAAAAAGATCTGAAAATCTTAGTTGATGGGCCCAGCATCTATCCCTGGGAGACCGGCTTAATGCACAGAAGAAAACTCTGAATCAGCGTGAACTCTTGTTGTGGAGTTACAGTAATAACATTCAGTGTAGGAAGTGGATTCTGACTGGCGGGTAGCTTCAGGGGAGCAATCGTGGTCATCTAAGTTTAAGAAATTGCTTGCTGGGACGAAGCGGAACCAGTATAGAGAAGATTACCTGGGGCACAGAAGGTCAGGAAGAGGGTAAGAGGTGAAGAACAGATATCAATAGGGGTCCCCTCATCCCTGTCTTAAAATTAAATGTAAATGTATAGATCTGCTGACTAAACTACTTAACACACTTCTGACGTACATGGACACTCTTTGAACTTTGCTCAAGAAACCAGGGCTTAGTCATGAATTTAAGTGTATAGAGTACATCATCTGGATAGGTTTACCCATAGTTCTGGATTTGCACATAAGCTCCACAACCTACTATTTACTGCATGATTTCAACAAAAAGATAGAGGTTCTAGTTCAAACTTATCAAAGGTTACCAAGAATGCTGACTATGGAGTCTAGTGCATCTGAGACTCTCATGTATTCATATGTTGCTTGCTGCCATCAGTGGTGAAAACTGTTCCTGGTTACTGTTCATATCTCCACTGCTGTTTAATATATCTTCGGAGAGATGGCACATCCATGCCTGCGTCTGAATGAAACTCTTTCATGTAGTCAGTGGATCCCTGGAAAGCGGTCACGAATCCAAACCCTATGCATCTCGATTGGACACATGCTCCCTAATCGATGGATATGTGGAGGCAGTGCTTTTGTCTCCAGCAAGAAATGAAAATGGCCTTAATATAACATATTTCAGACGTGATGAAAGAATACTTCAATTGGTTCCCCGCCAATTTAACCCTCTCACAACCTCCACCCTTTTAACCCTTTATGAGCTGTTCAAGAGGTGGCTATCAGTGAGTGGGAGGGAGGGAGGGAGGAGGTGCGGCACGGAAGGGATCCTAGACAAGGCAGCTTCAGAAGCACCTTCAGCTGCTGAGATGCAAATACAGCCACATGCTGATAAACAACCCTGAAAGTGGCAATTCCAAATCATGCTGCAGACTTGTCTTAGGAGTGCGCCCTTGTTTGTTACTTTCATTAAGCCTGTTTCAAAGTGCTCACATACTTTAGAATCAGTGAAAACCGTTTATTAAGCTAGTAGTCTCGAGACTTAAGCATACTGCTGCTTGCTGCCAAGGCTATTCGTTTACCACCCTATTGCATTTGGTGACTTTACCATAAGACAAGCCGGTTCCCTCCTACCCAGGTAATGCCCAGTTCATGTTTTCTTTAACTACACACGTTTTACCATCTTTTTCATTGATTCACAAATCCCCAATCATGCCAAAAGGAAGCATCCAAAACTGATTGTCTGAGAGCTCTCAGTTTGGCTTAATGGGGATGGGAGGAGGAACAAATAAACATGTCTTCTGGTTCCATAGTTCCTAACTAGTGCATTAAGTTACGTCTGGGGTGGCAGTGATTCTGATGGCAAAGCCAAGAAACTACCCTTCCGAATGTCTTGTGGGCCTTTCCTAGATTTACAATACAGTGCTTACTGCTCGCAAAATTAGGTAGAATGGGGAAGCTGGTATTAGATGTCAAGTCTTCTGTTTCCATGATTTACAATTTGATGGGCGTGCACAGAATGATAACGTCCAGATAGCAAAAGTAAGATTTACAAAATTTCTTTATTGTTCAGTCATATAAAAACTTGATGGTTCAAATATCTTTGAGTTGAAACACACGCAAGGATTGCCATGTACATTTAACTATCTTAAAACGAAATCACAACAGAACAGCCGGGGAGTGTCTGCTGAGAGCCTAAATTCAGCGCTCAAGACAGTATCCGCCAATTGCGTGTACATAGAATAAGAAACTATAAGAAGAAACAAAAGGAAAAGAAACCAAAGGAAACCCCTTTTTCCCCCGTACCCCCCTCCCTCCTCCCGTCCAGTGCTCCCTATCTCTCGCTAACCCCTCGTACCTCTCCCCACCTATGCTAAGCCCTCAGTAAACCGCTTAACAGTCTATGTTTCGAGGTTCTGTCAGGCACAGCAGCCTAAGATATCGGGGACATGTGACTTCTCGGAATTCGGTGGCCAAAAGTGATAGAAATGGTTGCCACAGGTCATCATAGGCGGATCCCTCTCCCGCCATAGTAAGTGACAGTTTTTCCATCCCAAGTACGAGCCATAAGCGGTGAAGCCAGCCTACAAAGGAGGGTATAGTGGTAGTACGCCAATGTGTAAGTATATTCTGAACCGCTGAGCCAAGTGCGATAGCCATCTGTCTGCCCCTGCCGGATTAGGAAGGCCTAGTAGCACATAAACTGGGAAGCGTGGGATTTCGGTTTTGAAGTGATTGTCTATTTCATCTAACACCTGACACCAGTAGGGCTGGATATGTATGCATTCCCACAGCAAATGTACCAGGTTGCCAGTCTGGCCACAGCTACGCCAACAAGTTGCCTCTCGACTGCGGTCCATTGCATGCAGTTTGTCTGGGTATAATACCAATATGTCACAACTTTCGTGAATGACTCTATGAGCCCCATGTGGTATGCCCAGTGTCAGGCCCTATAGTAGATCTACCCCCATTCTTTGTGACTGGCGTCCTGCCCAATTCTCTCTTCCAGCGCTCCCTGCCCAGGTTATGAATGTGCGCCTGTGTGGTCTGTATCATCTTGTATAGGTCGGAGATGAGTTTGAAGTCTGTCGTACGGGGGATGAGCCATCTTTCATATGAAGATAAGCATCTATCTGCGCTAGCGCGGACCTGCGGATGTAATGCCCAGTGACGCACTTGCAAATAGCTTAGTCGTTCAGTCTCCTTAAAGCCGTACTCCTGCCAAAATTGGGAAAACGGAACAACCCCCTCAGCTCCATACATGTGATACAAAAACCGGCAACCAGCCGTCCGCCAATCTGCAAAGGCATTACCGGGGCATGGTCCGAAAGTGAGGCTACCCCATCTCCACTGTGGTCGTAAACCCGCGTACTGGGGCCGAAGTCAGCAGATGATCTAGTCGTGCGAAGATCTTATGTGCATTAGAGTAATAAGAGTACTCCCTTTCCAGGGGGTGAAAGCTACGCCAAAGATCGTGAAGGCCTAAGTCATGCAGTCGCCCAAGTCCCTCTGTCGACAGTGCACCTACATGATGAGGGCGTTGACTGGATCTGTCCAGAAGGTTGTCAAACACAAGTTTTAAGTCTCCCCCTAGGATGATGTTACCGTCCGAAGTGGCTGTGGCTTCAGTAAGAGCAGTCTGTAGGAACTTCTCCAGCCTATGACAATCGCGTGCTAGCAGATGGTCTCCTGAAGTAAACATAGGTCTGCTTGGGAGTTCTCTAAACATGACAGTACCTCTCTGCTCTTTACCGGATTGTTAAGTCCCCTCACTTTGAGGGTAAGAATTCTAAGGGTGGAAGCAGGCATATTCAGTAATCAGTAGGGCCAGTTTTGTACCTGAGGAGCTACGCTTGATGCCGGTAATGCAGACTATCTCTAGACAGGGGGAGGCAGCCCTTACACTCGGAGCTACACTAGCGCTAGCCAAAAGTTGAACGTGGAGCACTGGACACCCTCCCAACAATCCCCAAACTGCAAAACATGTGAAAAAGACAAAAAAAGATAAAACCACATAGTCCGTCAACCATGGTTGATCAGTGAAAGGATATCGGGGTGGTTCTCCAACCGGAATGCCCCTCCCTCCCACCAACGGCCTGGGCCATACGAAATCAGACAATCGGCGAGGAATAGAGTCTAGAGTCAGCCGGGCTGGGTGCCGGGAAGATCAGCCCAAACCGCCTCCAAAGCCGATCTCCTGCCCTCCAGGACTTCTGCAGCTCAGAGTTTCCTGAGACGGCGCCTGCGGCCCTGCTAACACCATCGGGCCTGGAATCATCAGCCTCCACCTTAGAGGCCTCGTCTCCACCGTCCGACTCTGGCAGCTCCACACCCAGCAACTTGCTAGCCTCTGACAGAGAACGCAGTTGGTATAACTTATTATCCATTCGGAACACCAGCCGGAACGGATGGCCCCAGCTATAGGTGATTTTGCGCTGCTGGAGGTGCATGGTGATAGGTTTGAAGGTTCTCCTCCTCTGTAGGGTGAGGGCGGATAGGTCTTGATAAAGAATAGGGGATTGTCCCCGAAACTGCAGGGGTTGCATCTGCCTCGCCTTCTGGAGGATAGCCTCTTTAGTATGAAAGTCTTGAACACAGACTAGTATGTCTGGCGGGGGGGGGCGAAGGCACTCTTGGGGGCCCCACTCTGTGCGCTCGGTCCACTCTCAGCTCTGTCTCCGAAGACCCGCCCAGGATGTGATTGAAAAGTTCTTTGGAGTAGGAGAAGAGATCTTTCTTATCCTCCTCCAACTTTTCTCCTCTGATGCGTATATTGTGGCGCCGGGGCCTGTTTTCCAGGTCCTCAACATGGGTTTGGAGGTCCACCTGTTGGTCATGTATCCGGAGGATCTCCTGTTGTAGAGCCGCTATCTCCACATCCTTCCCGTCGCTTTTACCTTCCAGATCAGCAACTCTCTCTCCAATGCCATCCACCTTGCGTCTGACCTCCCGAGTCTCTGATGCAAACTCTTGCTTGAGGGTGTGAATGTCATCCCATAGAGCTACAAACATGGATTCGAGGAACGCCTTAGTGATGGGTTCCGACCCCTCCTCCTTCCCTGGCTTCGGGCCCTGGGACCACGCCGCTGTGGTGGAGGCCATTGGATCTGCTTGCGCTTTGCCGAACAAGTATTTAATGGAATTTTCTTTCCTGATTCTGGAGGAGGACATGGCATTTCCCGGAGAAGTTCAAGGGAAGTGTAGAGGGTCCCCTTCTGTCTCTGTCGTAAACACCCACTTGTCGCCTAGAGTTAACGTAGTCCTCCTCCGGCCCTCAAGGGAGGCCGTGCGTCTGGGTGGGCTAAAGATGTGTGAAGGTCGTCACCGGTCAAGACCTTCAGCACCCAGGGTCCTCAAGGCTATGGCAGCTCCCGTGCCTCCAGCGAACCAGTGTTTCCACCCTCCAGGAAGGGCACCGGTGGACCCAATAGGCCACGTCACCAAAGGGCCGCACCCGGCGCCGGCACTATAAGCTCCTCAAACTGCGGCAAGGCCTCCCCAGAATGTGCCCGCTTTCCTCCACCTCCAACGCCACTGCAGAGCTGCACTGTTGCCTGCCAAACAGTCATCCAGCCCCCAGCCAGAACTACATTGGGCCCCCTCACCTCCGCTCCTCCTGTCGCTCCGACTTGCAGACCAGTGGGAGGCGGCACGCCAGTCCGCGCCGCCGCTCAGCACCGCCCTGCTATCCGTGGCCCCACTCACCAGCTGCATCGGTGGGTACTCGCTAATGGGCTCTCTCACCGTCCTTTCCAGCCGACCGACAGGCTCGCCGATAGGCCCGACCCCAGGCTCGTCTCTCACCAGCGCTCCGATGGGCCTCCACCTCCGCAGCCTTGTGGTGCTATCTCCGCCACACGAAGGGCTTCAGGCCCCCCCAATCAGGCGCTGCTCTCCAGGCCCTCAATCCGCTCCAGCAGCCTCCTCACAAAAAGGTAACCCGCTCCATCCCTCCTGCACCGGGGGGCCGCTAATTACCGCCACCAGACACACACAGAGGGGGCCATGGGTCTGCCGCCGGCTCTCTCCTTCCACGGATGCACCAGGGCCAGTGCGGCGCCGCACGAGCCGCTCCCGCACCGGGCCACCACCAACGCTCCGGGCCGCTCACAAAATGGCGGCCCGCCCGGGTGCTCAATGGCGCTGCGAGCCCTCACCTCGGGGGACACCGGACCTCCTCCGCCAGCTCTCTCTTAGCGCGTATCCTCAGCGCCGGCTGCGATCTGTAGCCTCTCCCACCCGAGCAGGCTTGAAGCAGGCCGTCCGCTCCACGATCGTTGTCCCCGGCCTCTGCGCTCTGTTGGTCTCCGGCGCCGCCAGCAGTTTTCAGCATGGAGCCAAAATGCCCCTCCAGCCACCTCTTTTTGCCCCGAAATGCGGGACACCACTCCTGGGGTCAAGTCCCCCGGAAGTTTCGGGCCGACTGTCGCTGATAAGGCCAATATGCCGGTGCTAATATAGGCCGTCGGCTGGAGCTCCGGGGCAAAGCGACCGTTCACGCCGCCATCTTGGCCACGCCCCCAATATCAAAACTTTAGATTCCAGCTAACGCGTTTCGTTCTCCCTGGGAGAACTTCATCAGGGCTGAAAAAGTACAAAGACAACATTTAATATTTTATGTAAACGAATAATAAAACAAGGTAAGAAAGAGCAAGAAATAATGACACATGAAAACACACAAAATACTATCACGAAAAAAATTAATACACAAAACATAACTGTATAAAACAACACCACATTAATATTAATATCAAAAAGATCACAATATATTGATATGCATTGGATGACGACAAAATGTAAACAATCATACATGACATTGAAACAAAAAATGGGGACATAATGATATAATAATGGAAATCCTGAAATAATACCTCATTTCAAACTTGTTTAGAAGAAATCAAAGGCCAATGATTCTTAACCACACATAGCGAGAGTGCATTTAGATGCAGTCATGAGGCAGCTCACACTTGAATTATGGAGAGGTTATCAGGGCATTTATTTAGATAGACATCATGGTACAATGAAATATCTAAGTGGACACACAAATATAAATAACAAACAACATATACAAGATATAAATAGACAGTCTCTACAGGGTAAAAGGAAGAGCGGGAGAAATGGATATAGACAAACATATTTTGAAATGATATATATTAAATGTATCACCACTAATAAGTTAAATCCATTTGTAATAGGTCAGAGCAATGAAAGAGAAAGGAAATGGGGATAGGATGAAATGAAAAGAGGCACCCACATCGTGACACCCTTGCCAAGTCCTGAATCCGGATGATATTCAAGATTGAAGCGATATCTGCTACATGTTATCAGATGAACTCAAAAGGTATCCAAGGAAAAAACGAATATAAAGAGAGATATCACCTCCTGTGGGTATTCGCACTAATCAGTGGGAAATCAAGTTGAGTATAGAGGAACCTAATATCTATGAGATGTCCTGAGCTCTGCCCGAATATTTTCCCGGCAAAGATGTCTATAATAATGGATGACAGGGCGAATTAGTGACAGGTCTTGTGTATCATCACAGAGAAAAAGAAGTAAAAAGTAGATAATAAAGACCAAGAGTAGGAGAAAGAAATGAACAAGTAAGAAAAGGATGAGAGAAATAAAATAGAATGAGAGTCTGGCAAAGTAAGATAAAGAAAAAGATATATATTGCACGAGAGGCAATCAATTTTTGTCTTCAAATGAGTGGGAGTTGCAATCCAGAATTCCTAGACAGGCTTCATGTGAAGTCATAACTGATCCAGGTGTGTTTATATGAGCCTCCGCTCGTGCTATATATATATATTTTTCTTTATCTTATTTGCCAGACTCTCATTCTATTTTATTTCTCTCATCCTTTTCTTACTTGTTCATTTCTCCTACTCTCGGTCTTTATTATCTACTATTTTCGACAATCACCAAGGTCTTGGTGATTGTCGAGACGCGTACCTTTGGCCGCTTGAGATGTACTTTTGAGGTGTAACATATCAAGGTTGTGCCCCTGTGTTCCACAGGGATACTGTTATCCCTGTTAAAGGAAAGTTTGTACTGTTTTCGGGTACTGTGAGACATATTTCTGTAAGAGGCGCAGTACAAACTTGGGACGCGCTTCCTTGGAGAGTCTTGTAATGACTACCATTATTCAGCCATTTTGACAGCCCAGTGTATACCATTGCGTTATGCTTTATATGGCAATAGACCCACGTTTCCTCCCCATTGACACACCATTCTTCTGATTATTTTTTGACTAGACTGTTGCTTGGGATGTCATTGCATTGTTTTTAAAGTTCTATTTCTGTGTTTAGATGTCGTGGTCGGCTTTTTCACAGTGTTGCCAGTGCTGGCCTTTACACCCCGACACCCATATGTGGTTTCTTGCCATTGTATTCCATTTTGAGGACGGACTTTGTCACGCAAATCCCAGTTCATCCAATGACTCATGTCATGCCTTGAAAAAGTCTGAGTACAGACGAAACACGTGTCGGCTAATCGTGTGCTGGGAATTTTAATCTTTTGAATATTAATAAAGGATACAAGAAAGCACGAACATTGACCGTACTGAAACTTTATTTTGCTGATCAATACTGGTGTATCTTTTCGTTCTCAACATATTGAGTCGTACTTTATGGTCTCTAGACTATGCCATTACTGGTTATGGATACTGATGAGATTTAATGGTGTGCTGTATTAGCCTCTTTTGTGGTTTCAATTTGTGCACATTTGTTTGTGCTATACAACACCTTTAGGTAGTAGGTGTTTGAGGCTGATCTAGCACCCTTGTTGCCTAATTAGCAATGAGTATATTATTTTTCACGCTTATTGATGCTATGGTAGAACACGTCTAGTGAATGTGCAGATATTTTCCTTTGAGGGAACACTACTACTTGTTTTATTTTGTTAAGGACCTCTTGATTAAGCACAGCTGATTGCCACTTCCCCTACTTAAGCATGTTTATTGAATATTGTATGCATTTTACTGTGGGGGCCTCTTGTTTTTTACTACTGCTGGGGGGGAGGATGTATTATTGTGGGGGGACATGAGCAGTTATTTTTTCCTGCTTGAGATGCCTGGAGGCGCCATTTTTGATTCATTCAGGCTGCGCTCTAATCGCTCGGCAGAAGGCTGTAGGTAGGAGTTTTACGTCACTTGATGCAACATCTGCATTTAAGCAACACTGCAGTGCAGATGCGCTGAAGGTGCGCCTAAGGCAAGCCATCTGTGCAAGTTTCTGTTCCGACTGTGGCCGGAGGTAATCATGCTTTCCGAAGTGCATCAGTGGCACATCTGCTATTCTAGTGGAGAGCTGAGGGCTCTCCGCCCATGTTTTATCAGCCCCATCATGCTGGTTTTAGAAAATTTACCTGGACGTGTATCTTGTCCAGCATGCCTCTTTGTATCCTCCTTAGACTAGCCAGAACCTGCTCCCTCCCTCGAGGCTAAGGATGGTCCTCAGAACATTCTCTTGTGAGGGACAATTTAGTTATTGAATTGTCAGCCCTCCTTATTAATGTCCAATCCCTGCATAAACATGCCCAGCACATCTATGACTTACTTAGTATTGCTTGGTTAGACATACTCTTTATGACAGAAACTTGGAAGAATGAGTCCTCTGTTCCAGACATTGCATTTGCTATTCCTGAGGGCTATTTATTAGTCCACTAGGATAGAAGTCACAGACTGGAGGGTGGTGGTGGTGGAGAGGGAGGGATGGTGAAGTGGGTGTGGCCATTGCTTTTAAACATCCTCTGCCTTGCTCCACTTTTGAGCTCGCTGATCTTCAAGGAGTAGAGAGCCTGGGCTTCCTCCTGTGGTATCAGCCCAAACCTCCTTTTCAGGGATTCTAATCTGCCATCCCCCGGGTCCGGCACAGGACTTCATTGGATCCCTTGAAGCAGCTCTGGCTCCTCATCTTTTGCAATAGGCCAACTACACGGTCTTAAGTGATTTTTACCTACATGCTTACAATCTACAGGACTAATTTGCATCTACACTTATTGACCATATGCCATCATTGAACCTGCCCCATCTGGTTTTGGCACATACCCACTTATCAGGGCATACCATTGATTTGATTGTTTTCTGTCTGTCCTCCCAACCATTTTTCTTCTGATCTTTTTTTAACTGGAAAATAGTCAAACCTTGCCCGAAAGACATGAGGGCAGACCACGTTGTCTTTAGGGCATGGAAGAAGGTGGAAAGTGTTGAATGGGTGGACTTTCTTACCAGCACTCACCCCTACCTGACCAGTGATGTCAATCACAATGTGGGGGCTGTCAACCTTTGGTTAGCTGGAGCAGCAGATGTGCTGCCCCCTCTACAAGAGCTGAAGAAGAGACAGGGCAGACTCCTGGCTTCCTGGTTCTGACTCTCTGGCTACAGAATGTAAATCTTGTAAAAAGCTCGAAGGCACCTAACATAAAAGCTATTCACCCGTCAGCAAAGCTAATTATAAAACCAATCTTAGAGCCTACTCCGTCTCTCCTAAACAGCCCAAAGTGTGTTCTTTGCTGACAAAATTAATTTGACTGGGCACAGTTCCCAGTCAAGTTTTCAGATCATGAAAACACTTCTATCTCCGCAATTGTGTCATTGGGCAGTTGCTCCATCTCAGTAGCTGTGCAATGGATTAGAAACATTCTTTGAGGCAGTTGCGGCCTGCATGGCTCACAGAAGGAGGGTGGGGGGTGGGCGGGCAGGCAAGATGTGGGGGTCGCGTGGGCAGGCAAGGGGTCATGCCGGGTTGGGGGGGGGGGTCAATAAATAAAAAAACAAAAATAGAAAACCTACCTCTCTGCTGGCCCAGGGAGCAGGCAGCCTCGCTCCCCTCTCCCTTCCTGTTGCGATGAGACTGTGGACAACCATAGCAACAGACTTATTCAGTTTAGGCTTATCTCTCTAGAACCATCTAGAGAAGCAATCTTGAAAAGTAAATCTGGCTCTCCTCCGGATGCTTGCCCCCTTCGATGCTAGCTGCGCTGGTAGATGTAATCAACTTTCTGATCAAATCCATTTTCAATCCGTCTTTTGCTATTAGGAGTTCTGCCTGCTGCTTGGAATGTGGCCAAAGTGGTCCCTTTGCTTAAAAAGCCGACTCTGGACCCCAACATCGTCCGCAATTATAGGCAAATATCATTTCTCCCGGCCTTTACTAAAATGTTCGAAAAACGGACTAATGCCCGGCTCTCAGAGAGCCAGGCAAGCTACTACATGCCAGTCAATTGGGCTTACCCCCTGCATGGAATTACAAGTACTGGAGATCTCAGACCATATTAAATGGCCTTTGGATTTGGGGACAAATGCAGTTTTGATCCTTCTCGACTTATCCGCCACCTTTGACACGCATCCCATACTAGATCCTCCTATGCTGATTGTCTCCACAGGTGGGCTGTATTGTGTGGGACTGGTGTAAGTTCTTTTTGGACTCTAGAGGCCAGTCAGTTTGGCTTACACCTTTTTCTTCTGACTTTAAGGCAGTCATGCAAAGGGTGCAGCAGGGCTCCATGTTAAACCATACCCTCTTTAATATCTTCATGTCCTCTTTGGCCTCAGTGGTGGAGCCGTTTGGGTGCCGAATCATTTCATATGCTGACAATACCCAGTTGCTCTTTGCTTTTGATAGTTCCCTTGCATCTATTGCATCTATTGCTACATCTTTCACTGACTGCATGTGTGCTGTCTTAGACTGGATGCAGGGTAGCCAACTTAAATGCAGCTCAGAGAAGACCTAAATGATCCCAATTGGAACACATCTGTCTAACTGGTGGGAAGATCTTTGGCCCCCTGCAGTGCTGAACATAGGAGTGAAGTTGGACTCTTTCCTTTCTATGCAGTGGTGGGTCAATGTTTCGCCATGCACCACACTCTGAAGAAATTCCTTCCCCTTCTTCCTTTGGAAGCTAGGAGAGCTGTGACTCATACGTTGTTCACTTCACGCCTTGATTATACCAGCACCTTCTATTTAGGAATAGTGAAGGCATTGGGGAACTGCCTGCAGGTGGTCTAAAAATCAGCTGCTAGGCTTCTTTTGCTTTGTCGGCTCTGAAAGCATCCACTGGGTGCTCGCCAGAAAACTGATCCTATTCCAAGCCCTGCTCCTGGTTCCTAGGCCAGTGTATTGGTCCAAATCTGAATATCTGGCGAAGAGATTTGTACAGTATCTTTCTACCGGAGTGCTGTGTTCTGCCTCGGCCTTGCTTTTGTCTATTTGCCTCTTCAACCATGTCTGAAGAGGCAGTAAAGCTTTTTTCTTCCAGGTGGCTAAATCCTGGAACGAACTTCCACGTGATTTGCCTTTGATTCCTCTTCAGACTGTATTCCACAGGAAACTTAAAACCTGGCTTTTTTCTGTGAGATAGTAAGACTTATGTTATGAGGCGTGCACCTAAGGGCCACTCCTGATTAGTGCTGGGACACTCCTTAGAGTAGCTGTGCACTATACAATCCCTCATTTTTCATTCATTCATTCACCTTTCTTCATTTTCGGGTTAATTTATGCTCCTATTATAGAAAGTTATTTTTAAAGTACACGGTTTAAGTTATTATGAGCTAATTATCCACCTGAACACTAAATGAGAGCTCAACGATAAATGGATTTAATAGGTATTCAAAAACGACTGTAGTAAGTTAGGTACTGTTTGATGGTCTTTGTGCTGCGTACATCGGTTCTTTTAAGCTTCCACAAAGGTAGTGCCATGCAACGTTTATTGATTTATACCTTGTAGTGTAATCCTCACATTACAAGGGTCCTCTACTAAGGTCTGTAACCTCGAGGTTCTGGTTCTTGATTGTGTGGCTGCTATTCAGCTTCCAATCTGTCTCTTCCTTTAACCTTTACCTGACCATTTGAAAGTCATTCTTTTGGTTCATGCTTTTTGTTCTGACAACTCTCTTTATGCCCACTACACTTGTATTTCCACAGTGACATGTTGAGACAGGAAATCTTGATGTCTTCTCTTAAAGGTACCCCAAATGGCCCGATGGTACCCACAACCCTGTTTTCTGTACCCTTGCCCAGGGGTGTGGTATTTAATAAAATATCTACTTGTCCATGGGACAGGTTTCTTCATAAAATCACTTGTCTTGTAACAAAATCCACTTGTCCCTTTGGTGCCATGCAGTGCTGCGACAAATTATGGCAGCAATCTCATTATGTAAATGTAAATGTACAGGAATTTATATAGCGCAAATCACCGAGCGGTTTCTAAGCGCTTGCTTAGGGAACCCGTCCTGGTGTTCCCCTGTGAGATAACCCCAGCAGGGTATCTGCAAGGTGAAAGCCAGGCATCCCACCGCGAGGGGCCGTTGTGGAGATTAAGCAAGCTATTTCCCAGAGTCGCAGAGTGTGAACCCATGAATCGAGTAGGCACCGGAGCGAGAATTGTCGAGTCCATGGACATTTTAGGACTCAAGACCCCGCCGAGCCAGGAATTGAACCCTGGTCCCGGGCTGACCTCTGCTTCCAGGTCTGCCTCCTCTAACCAGTGAGCCACACTTCTCCATTATATAAAAGCTCTGCTAATAGCCTCTATGATTATGTCAGAACTCATACCATAGTAGGGTGTGAATACTAGCAATTCACTTGTTTTGCCACCTTTCCACAGATCTACATAGTCGGGCTGGAGGTAGCGGTAAGCAATAGTTTCCCATAGTTGAAATGCCGTTTTTGAGTTTGTGCAAACCTACTAACTTGCATGTTTTATGGCTTTTCATCAGCTTGTCTCCATTATTTTCCCATATAGAAAAAGGTTGGAAGTTTACTCCAGAGAAGAGCAGAGATAAAACTTATTTCAGGGTTCGTGAAAAAAGTGGTCGATGGGAAAGTGAACTGGTTACTGCACAACAGATTTCTGCATGAGGAAATCTACATATAATTATTTGCCAGTGCTAAAATGCAGTTCACAAATACTTTCTAGGAGTACAATTCCCTTAACTACTTCTCTAGATTCTTGTGAATTCATTAAAGCAGTAAATCTGCACCACTGCAAGTACATATATTCCATGGGTGCACTTTTGTGACTTTCTTTCAAAATTGGTCCCCTATTTAGATCTGCCATTTTTTTATTAAAATTCTCTGTCTACCGGCTGGCTTGACTGTGAGGGACAGAATGCTGCTCTTTCACAAGGAGCATATTGGCATGCAAAGTAGTTTTGTCAGTGACAGGAACCACTGTGGCAATGTTTGGTTTTGAGACCAAAAATATTTTTGCTTTTGCCGATGTTTGTTATAATGAGGGCCTGGCCGCGCCCAAAACAATGACGTTTTACAAAACCCACATCATAAAAGGTACACATTGACATAACCAAAAGGCAGAATACCAAAGTCATGCCTATTGGCTTTGCCAATGCTTGTTATTTCTCATGTTCCCTATACTTGTGTTGCAACTGGTTACACTGATTTTCCATTATGAATATTTTTGGGAAATGCTAGCATGCATCAACACATTTTGCTAAACGATGCTTCAAAGAAATGATACCTAAAATTTCACTGTAGTTAAGCAAAATGTTTTTTTCCTAGTTGCATTTTTTTTCAATTACTATTTTATTTCGAATGCAAAAAAATCACCAATCTTTTTTTAAAGCTTTTACATATGTTTGCATCTAATCAGAGAGCATCCTGGAAGCATTATACGTAGCCTTATATTGTTAAACTTTGCAAATGTGTGTGTACATTTTTATACTGGAACCACTGTTCGTAGTGCAGTCTGAACGTACAACTTTTCCTTACAGCGCTCACCCTAATAATAAATGCTTTTCAGTAATGACCCTGAAATACAAGTTCGAACAGCATTAACATACGGGCACAACTAGTCCGTTAACTGCAGACAATGCCCTTCCCTGATCCATAATGTGGGTAGTGTAATTTGGCAGCCAAAGGGTTTGTGCTGCAGGGGGTTGGGCATACTTGTCCCAAGGACAGAATAAACATGAAAGCTTCTTGTCCTTGACCCCAAACAACATGTCCTGGGCGTCGGGCTATAGGAATTCCACACTCCTGCTTGCCCTCATGATAGGTCAGCCTATGTGCTAAGAACTCATGCAAGTCACGGGTCTTCTCCTCACAAACTAAAACTCTCTGGTCGCGCATGTGCAGTCTCATTTGGTTAGAAGCACCTTATTTTCCATAGTATCCCCTCAAGCCCACTATCGCAAGTTTCTCAAAACTAGCACTCTTTGCACCCTCTTGAACAGGGATTGAACGAATTAACATTCTCGCCTTCATGTGCGCCTTTTTTGCTCCGCCCTGTTTGTTTTGAGAAGCTGACCTTGCTAAGGAGACTGTCGAGCTCTAGACCTCCACCACCTCAGTGTTATCCCTTTAGCTGATGGACTGAAACGTCTTGTGTAGGGTTTATTCTTCTTCACAGGGCAGTTGGTGCAGTCTGGCGTGCTCCTTTGTACTGGCTACAAGCATTGGCTAAATCCAAGAATCATCACATACATGAAAATCCTTTAGAACATCGAGAGAGAAGGGTTCTGTGGTTGTTTAACTCAACAGTTCTCAAAAATAGATGAGCGTCTTCATCTGCAAGCCACTCTTTGTAGTAACTTGTAAACAGTAGCCAGTCTGCTTTCCAAAATAATGTTGTTTTTCATCTCCACTGGAGCTGGCAGAAACCTAATCACCCATCTTTACTCCACGTAAAGACAAGCATTGACAAAGCCAATAGGCATGGCCTTTGGGGTCTATTGGATTTGCCCAGGGCACAACTCCTAAAAAAATAAGTGGGGGGACGCTCCAAGTTAGGTGGTGTTACCGAAAGTGACGTCACAACAGGAAGTGACGTCACGAAAGGTGGCTTGCACCATCATACTCATTGGCTTCCCTCTCTCACCCATTATATGCGACTGCATCAGAGAAGCCAGCGTAAGCAGTGCTATAAATGGGTTCCGATCTCGCCCCAGAATTGAGAGTTTCCCCGAGACAAATTAAACGTGCATTTTAGTGGATGACAATCAGCACAGACATTGGACAGAGCCTGCTGAGTACAGAAGACGTGCACTCCTGGGGATCCGGTGTAGCTATCTTGTCTGGTCTAGTTTTGCTACATGCTAGCGCCTGCACACTGATTACGCACCACCACATTTGAAATGGAGAAATGGCAGCAGGCAGGGGGGACGGCGTCCACCCGGTAAAACCTTGTAAAATATGTGAGGGGACGCCGTCCACCCGCGTGGTACCCCGACTCGAGCCCTGGATTTGCCAATGTTTTCTACCTTTGCTTCACTGCGTCCCCGTTGCTGTAAACCATTGCTAAATAATAATAAACAAAAAACGCTTTGAACACAGTATTTTTTTTCTGTTTAGTTACTGGTCCAAGTTAGATCAGTAACTAAAACAAAAAAAAAGTGTGCAAAAAGCTGTTTTTGTGTGTGTTTTTTTTAAGTGGGGCAGAGAGAAGAAGCAACTAGCAAGAAAGCAATGTAGAGTAGGTAGGAGAGAAGCACATGGCCCAGCCGACCAATGGCTCCCTTGGTTGGTGGTTGTGTAGGACTTTAGGGAGAGGAATGTATGGCAACCTATAGATGACCACGCACCTGTAGGCAGGAAGGAAACCTATGTGCACCCTGGCTCCAGAACTATATAGCTTTGGGACCTAGTCATAGCGGCTGCAGTGTTCCTATATGATGTTGGAGCACTGATCATAGGACTTACTATAAGAGTGTGGCTTCTCCTTCGTGTGTCTCTAACTAAGTCACGCCTATTTCAATTTACAATGCTGAGCAGTGCACTCGAATGTGAGTCCCATAAAATAAAGGTTGCTGGCGAAGCTATGGGAGTAGGGTTGTTATTTGCAGGCACCAGTTAAGCATTGAGGGTTGAAATGCATTTGGCCTGAAAATGAAAGCAGTGGCCGCATGCTGACAGGGCTTTGAATTTGTGCTGAAAGAAGGCCTTTCTTCCAGAGCCTTCCAAATGCGCAGCACGTGCCGGGGTTTGCCAATTGTGCTCGGCTAAATTGAGCCCACTGTTCATTCCTTTTGAGAACGCGCGCTCCACCCAAATCCGAATCGCAGCTTATTGTTCCGGTGTTTCACCTTTGAAGTTGATTTTTAATGTCCTTTTGCCGTGAGAGCCCAGTTGATGCTACATTTGAGCAGCACAAGCAAAACCCCCAGGGAGCTGGTAACATGTGCCCCACAATCAGGCGGAGAAACGAACAACTGCATCCGCGCTTTAAAAGAACAGCGCAGTAAAAAGGATGAAAGGGATTTTTGAGTCCCCTTTCTTCATTTCCCTCCAAATTGTACTGTTGTTCCTGGATTACAGAAGACACACGTCTCCGTTGAATAGCATCCCCGGTGGACCCGCTGCGGTGGTGGCATTCAAACCAAACCGTGACAAAAAAAAAGTCACTGCCCGCTGTGGGAAGAAGTCCTCCTGTCGGAGCCGTGTGTGAACGGGGAATTGCAGGTGCAAGAGAATGCGGTAAAGCGATGATTGTGCAGTTACACTGGCGCATCGCACAGTTCACGTGAGATTTTCCCATACAGACTAAGATTCTCCCTTGAATGAAAACACCAGCCCGGGGTTGTGCCCTGACGGTACTTCTGCAGTTGTTTTTCACTCCGATTTATGCTAGCAACTCAGAATGAAGCTGTTACCACCAGATAAAACACGCTGCCGATGTAGAAGGCCAGCATTTCAAAGTCTGCAGGGTGGCAACCCCCCGCTGTGGTGCTCTAAATGAATGTCGCGCCAGCCCGTTTCACCACCTTCCCTTCTCGGGTTCCTTCCTTCCTGCAGAGCTCCCACCATTTAATTCCTGAATGTTTTGATTCTCGCTGGTAGGCATGCCCAGCACCACTCGCCCCCAAAGCTATTCCCTCTAACGAAACCCCGAGGATGTAGATTGGTAGAACGTGTTTTCTGTTGAAGAAATAAATTGAAAATAAATGGAATGGTGACTTTTCTGTGACTGTTATTGTTTTCAGTTTCGTCTCGGCTCCTTCTCCTGGGACTTACTGAATTAATTTTTTTCTGGTTACAGCTGTGTCCCCATTAGATTTAATGTTGAGGCACACCAATAAATCAGAAAGCATGACAACTAAGTCTGAGAAATAGGGTACGCCTCGGTGTGTACAAGATTAAGGCCTAACTAAAAACAACAACGCGCTTTTTTAGCAACTGCCACTGTGCAGAAATTAAACCAAGCCGTTGAAATGTTTTGTCTTTAGTGTGGTAGACTGCCAAAATAAAAACTATTTAATTAAAAACCGTACTGTTTGGTTTTTACTAATGCTAGCTGTGGAAATCAAGTGTTTTGTGTTAGAAGGCTGGCGGCCTTGACAAGTTACCTCTGCAGTGGCATTTTTATGTGCAAATACTACCAAGCATGCATCTTAATTCCGCGTGCGTGCTTCTCCGCCTCCCCGAAGCACGGATTAGACGAAGCCCTGGGTGTGTAATAACAGCCGGAGCACACAGCTCCACAAAGCCCCCTGAGCTCTGCGCCACGTTCTTGGAGTGCCTCGCTAAGACCCCTGCAGACAGCCTGTCAGATCCCCGACTAACAACTGCGACAGAGGGCCTGATACCCGCCTCTTCCACTTCAAAGCCTGACAAGGGCATCATGGGAGTGACGTCTCCTCCAATCCCCACATCAGAGCACCACCGCTACTTACAAAAACTGTGTATTCTGTTCGGAACCGAACCCTAATTGTCTGGCCTGCTGTTCTGTGAGTTTGACCCAGCCACGTCAGACTAGTAAGCTCAAGGATGCGTACGTTTCACTTTCCAGTTGTGTTTAGCTGTTGTGGTCCTTATTCTTTTTTTCCCCTTTTCTTAATTGTGGTGTTTGCAGCTGGAAAAACTATGGATCTCGACAGCTTTAGACCACTCCTTCGGAAATATTCTGATATGCACACATGCCCTTTGCACCATAGCATCACATGTGTCAACTCACCCTCATTTGGCGAG
Source organism: Lissotriton vulgaris (assembly GCF_964263255.1). Taxonomy (NCBI): domain Eukaryota; kingdom Metazoa; phylum Chordata; class Amphibia; order Caudata; family Salamandridae; genus Lissotriton; species Lissotriton vulgaris. The sequence continues at coordinate 530,336,078 of NC_141691.1, read as the reverse complement.
TGTTACCCTCTTTCTACTGCTATTCACCTGCCTGACAAAATGGCTCCATAGACTTTAATGGATGCACCTGATTTTATAACCTATATCACACACCCCCCATAGTACTCATTCCCCATTCAGCGTAATGGGTTTACCCGCTTGATTGTCTGACATCGCCCGCATTTTTAAGTCAAAAGGTTGACAGGTCTGCGGAGTGCATTGGTGGGCCCTGAGTTCCCTTCAGGGAGCGCAACTGCAGGCAGAGAAGACCGCAGCTGCTAGCTTAAGAATTGATCAACTAAGACCGGAGTGTGAGGCCAGAGCCCGGCCTAGTTGTACTGCTGCAGGAAGCTTGCAGTTCTGTCAGAGACCTCCTCGAAACCTTGCTCGTCCAATTTCCGTTGGCGGAGGATCCTCAGAGCAAGGCAAACACTGGAGCAAAAAGCAGCAAAATGTATTCCTTGCATCACTATTGCAGTGGGATCTGCTGAGATGTGGTTATTGTGTTATGGAATGCAGCACCTAGCGGTGTGATGGCGGGTGAGGGTGTGTGAAACACACGCAAATTATAATCATGACCAAAACGCATAGCAGATGCACAATTCCAGCTTTGCAATAAGGACAAAGGGATGCTATGTCTACCAACAAAGAGATGGGGGTGGGGGTTAGAGAAGTCCCAGTAGTCAGCCAGGGAACATACAGTAGGCACAAATAGCATTAAAATAATAGAAGGAAGTCAAAGGGCAAGAATGAGAATTGGTGACATGCATAGTAGCCATGCGCCTGTTTTTTTTGTTTGTTTGTTTAAGGCAAGGGATGCTGTCTACTGCTGTAGTCTTTGTTGAATGGTCGTGCCGCACATCACAGATAAACCAAACATACATGATGGATTCATTTCAGGTAGAGGTGCAGTCATGTGACATTAACAGTATTGAGACCATATCTTTACAGATGATGAATTCAATCATAAACGTTAATATCAACAAATGTGGCAGCAGTTAAGCAGAGAAGATTAATCTATTGTTGGTGTGTGTGGGGATGGGGGGGGAGTTGTGGGATCAGAGCGGAGGGCATCTTCCGGTCTCTATAGGTGTATGTCTGGGGGGAGGCGGGGGATTTGGAGACTTGTATCATGTACCCCCGGGAGTTACAGACTATCCATTTAAGTTCAGATATGCTCCCACAAACTACACAATCTTTAAATGGTACAAATTCCACCTACTCCTGCTAGGCTCAAGGAAGCCAAAATTTAGAGAAGGGGTTCGCTCCCTAAACTCTGATCACGCTTACGAAGGCGGATAAGCATCAACTGGGCAGGAACTGGTTGAGTTGTGGTTCAGACCCTAGTCAGACTGGTATCCTGCATGTGGAAAGATGAGAAACAAAGCCCTTAGTAGGTTGTTTTCCTGAAGGTGCAAGTGTGAATCCGCCTGCTTACCATTACCCTTCTGTTATCACCATTCTCTGGCAGCCTTATGGTTTTTTTTTTATCCCAGAGACACTCACTGTTTCTAATTTACATAAGAAATGGTATCCTTCTGACCTTCTAGAATTTCCACCCAGTACAACTTCGGCTTTCATTATTACTAGTGAATTACATTTCATGGTACAAAAGGGATGTTATGAAAGAAGACTTACTTTCTATCATTTCTTTGTCTAGGACATCGACCTGCCAGGCTTGGTAGTTCTCGTTTTGTTTAGTGTTAGCCTTGGTCTTTTCTGACCTGAGAGCCTTCAGAAAAACAACTTTCATGTATGTCTCCACAAATTAACTTTACTTCTGAAATCCTCGGTCTCTTTGAACTATCCCCCTCCTGCTAATACTTCCAACAAAAGGTCTTTGATCTGAAACATTAGTAGCTAATTTGTCATTTCCTTTCCCAGAGAAACCCTTAATCAACCTCTCCCAGTGTAGGTTGAGTTTGTTTGATGGTTGAGTCTGGCAGTGCAGAGATTTTGCCTGCCTTGTTTATTCAAGAGCTCTGGAATTGTGGCCCTCTAGGCACATTTTATGAAAACAATCATCTAGCCCTTACTACTTTAAGGCTGGTCACAATGCCTGAAACTGACCTTGCTGGTTCCTGCGATACAAAAGGGGATGATGGACGGAGCGTTTGAGCAAATTAAACACTCACCCCCAGTCAACTGATCTGGGTTTAATCCATCACCATTATTTAGCTCACTCCGTCACCACAGTTCAGACATGGCCATATGCAAATCAGTCTGACCCTATGCCTTGTGGGATTAGTCCAGCCCGAACTGCCAAGCCATGTCTTCCCTGGACCGGAAACAAGCATCCTGGGACCAGTTTCGGATTCATAATCCTCATCAGTCAGGCTATCTTGAATCCAGTGGCAAAGTGAGCAAGGGACTCACGTCTGAGCATACCCTGCCAACTTAAGGCAAACAAAGCGATACAAAAGGGGATGATGGATGGAGCGTTTGAGCAAATCAAACACTCACCCCCAGTCAACTGATCTGGGTTTAATCCATCACCATTCTTTAGCTCACTCCGCCACCCCAGTTCAGACATGGCCATATGCAAATCAGTCTGACCCTGTGCCTCATGGGAACAGTCCAGCCCGAACTGCCAAGCCATGTCTTCCCTGGACCGGAGTCTGACAGCAAAGAGCACTTTAACCTGGCAAGTCTCTTCTGTTAGAAAGAAGATGGTAAACTTGATTTATCAGTCAGTCCTGCAAAAGGTGTGCAACATTAGTTTTATGTATTGCATGATAGGAAACATGAATGTTATGAGGCAGGCAGACCTTTTTTCTAGAGCATTCAAAACGTAAAAAGTTCAAAAAGGGTTAGCACTCTGGAGCACACAGTTAAACATTTTTTCGTTTTTAAATTCATAGTAACTAGAAAATAGTGAGTTTATATAATGTTCACTCCAAAACCTAGCATTCTCCAGTTTAAGAGGTTCCTTTTGTGTTGTTCACAGCAGTCCCTTGCTGCAGGCGTTCCGGCCTCCCATGTCATAACCCTCCATCTGCCACCACCACTTCTCAGGAATCCACATTTGACCTTGAACTGCAAAATGTTTGTCCCGATTCCTTGCAGGGTTTTTCAACAGATAGACCTTGGTTGAGAAATGGTGATTATCAAGGAGGGGCTTCAGGTTATCGGTCAGGATTTCTGACTCTACCACTGAGGAAGGATGCCCAAGTGGCAGGGCAACTCAAGCACATTTTCCATATTTGGCCATACAGAAAAACGCATCAGCCATGTTCTTAACTCCTCTGGGAAGTACAGGTGATGCATTTACACAGTCAAAGCCAGTAGTTACAGGTTTTAGGATATGATTGGGAGATGAAGAAAACATAATCCTTCTGAGAATTTCCTAATGTATTGTTCCCTGCGTTAAAGTGCACTGAAGTGGGAGTATCTGGGAAATCGAAGCGTCTGTTGGGTGAATCCAGCATGTCGGCACTTAGTATACCGCCCCCTGCTAATGGTGGTTCATCAGGCCATAATAGGCTTTTAATGGCACAAAAGGACATTTTGGGCAGATACCTACATTTTGAAAGTGCATGTGTTATAAACACGACTTGTGTTTTGCCCCAGAAAGTTTGCTGTTGCTTCCTTACTCCAGTCCTTCAAAAGGAAACAGTAGATTATAGCCGGTTTGCTCTGGAAAACGCTACATCCTGAGATATCACTTGTAGGAGTTCTGACTTTTGTTTGATCCTGCTTCCATAATAATAATAGTGATTCGAATACTCCCTACCACACCCCATCCAACCCTCAGGATCTGGCAAACCGTGTCACATTTGTGTTCATTTTGCTGCTGAATGGCTGCTGGGTAGCAGTATACCGGTTTTATGGAACAGTGTTTCTCACAAAAGAAAGATTTCCTCTTTTGTTTAGTGAGAACTTTGTTTTTTTTTTCTTCTAGAAGTGTCGGTGTCATTTCTAAATATTTGGTCTAGCCGCAAATTGGCATTGTTGTCACGTGGACCACTTTATGTAACAAGGGAGATTGTATGCACGATGCAGAAGGTGTTTGTACTACTTTACTGCTCAAAACTGTACATACCTCTTAAAAACCCTACTAGTTAATATCTAGGACAAGTGGAACTTCAATAAATAAAAGAACAACAACTTGAGTATTTCGTTCAGCAACTGCAGCTGAGACCATGGCTCTTAGACTGAATGTGCTCTTGTGCCAAACCCCGGGTGACCAGACAGTGTGTATCGTGATATGTCAAAGAGGCAACCTTTTCTCAGCTGTTGTACGACGTTACCTTATCTGACATACCTGACAGGTCAAGACCCTTTAGGCGGGGGCTAGACATCAGCTTGAAAACCAAGTTGACATGGCGCTTGATTTTTTTCTCTGATATAAATAGTGTGCAGAAGCTGGAACAGGTTAATTTATAATCTCAGAAAATATAAGCTTCAGGGACGGACAGGCCGCATGCATTTTATATCAAACTTTTAGTCTCAACCGACGTGGCAGTTTCTCTTCAAAGTCTTGTAACAGGTACTCATTGACTCCAATGATTCTCAGCCAAACTCAAACTTGTACAGCGTTTCTTGTTGTCCAGCAAGATGCGATGGATTCAAAAGTCCAACAAGCACGTTATTTGATTTCGAGCTATCTGAAATTGTTCATAGAGTGGTTCTCCTTTTCCAAAACACTCGGCATATTCAAGGGGCCATCTAGTAAATGATGTCACAGATAGGTGTGATACCTCTCAAACACGAAGCTCTTTCCAATCCATATTAGTAAGTGTGTCTGGCTCAGCACTGGGTCAACAAATATCCATCCTTCCGTCACTGGATGGCTGCAGTAAATGACAAGACTGGACCAACCAAGAAGAGGAACGTAATCAAGGGCACTCTAAGCAATGACGCAATCCGATTAAAAAAAAAAAACTGTCTCCGTCTGGTCACAGGATTTGTGAAAAACATTCACCTGTAACCAACCAACTGAAGAGAAAATTGAAGTACCCCTTTCAATAAAATGTTTAAAAACTCTACTCAAAGCAAAAATACAGTATTAAACGGTTAAAAACTAATGATTGAGTTGTGCTGAATTTACCACTGGCATCCAGCATGAGACCAGAAATATCAGCCAGACATGTCGTCTAGGGAGTAACCAGAAACTTAAAATACAGTCCACTTGTACCATACCTCTTATCACATGAGAGCACAGAGATCAAACCCAGCCTTCCTTAGAATAGTTCCCTTCACTCATTTATTGTCATTCCATCGATCTCTGCATCCATCTTTTCACTTTTCCATCTATTCATACACCCATCTCTCCATGCCTACACCTTTCCATCTACCTATATATCCATTTATCTATCCATCTATCATGTTACCCATCAGTCCTTTCCACTCTTCTTTCCTCCACTCTTCCTGTCTGTCCATTTATTAACCCTTTCACCCATTGTATTTTTCACTCTGCCATTCGTCCTTTAACCATTCAATTCATTCTTTCCTTTACCGTTCAATCCCTTTATCCGTCCAGCACTTTCTTTCACCCTTTTAAATGTTCTCCTTCTTTCCTATCAAGCTTCATTCTTCTTCCTCCTGTTTTTCTTCTTTCCAATCATTTTTTGCTTCTGCTTACTTTTTCCCGTCTCATATTTCTCTCTTTTTCTACTTGTTGTTCTCTGCTTTCTCCCATTTTTAGATTGTTCTTTCTCTGTTACCTTATATGTGCACATCAGCTCATATCCCGCACCTCTGTGCCTTGGTATTCCCTAAGATTGTTATTGATCCTCAATTTATCTCCAAACCTGCAGTCAGAAGAGGCCCTTAAGCAAATAGTTAAGGTTTAATGGGCCCAAGTTCATCGGCCCTGCGTCAACGCCCCCCACCCCGATTAAGCTGCTAGTGTGTGTGTGTGTGTGTGTGTGGGGGGGGGGGGGGGGGGGTCACGACACCACTATTTATAGTGCTAGCATTTTTAGTTGTCTGTGACCCATAAATGTATTAGACATTTGTGTAGCACAATCGTCGAACTAAACTTCATGCAACATACGTGAATCCTAGAAATGAAATGTACCTTTCTTCTAAATTCTACTTACATATTTGAGTCTAATATTGAGCGGTTGTGAGGCCAGCTTTAGGGACCCATTGTACAGTTATAAGTTACAGCTTAGGAAATAGCACTTTACTTTCTTCAGCAAGATATGCTCCTCCTCCAACCCAAAACCCTCCCCATCCAATCCTTCTCCAGGAGGATCGATATCCTTCACTGTGGTGTTTGGAATTGCGGCCAAAGTCTAAGATTCAAATTGCCTTCCATAGAAGTAACAAGCATTTACAATGCACCGGTCTCGCCTTTGCAAAAGTTAGAGCTTTTGGCTTTGTAAAAGACAATTTTTTTATTTGTGTTGGTTTTGAAAACAGATAAATAAATGGCATTGTCATTTACAATGCCAATAGCTTAATCTTGCGCAAATGCCACACACAGACCCACACAGACCCCCCCCACACACACAGAGCCACACACACACAGAACCACACACACATAGAGCCACACATACAGCCACACACACACAGCCACACACACACAGCCACACACACACAGCCACACACACACACAGAGCCACACACACAGAGCCACACACACACACACACAGAGCCACACACACACACACACAGAGCCACACACACACACAGAGCCACACACACACACAGAGCCACACACACACACACAGAGCCACACACACACACAGAGCCACACACACACACACAGAGCCACACACACACAGAGCCACACACACACACACAGAGCCACACACACACACAGAGCCACACACACACACAGAGCCACACACACACACAGAGCCACACACACACACAGAGCCACACACACACACACAGAGCCACACACACACACACAGAGCCACACACACACAGAGCCACCCACACACAGAGCCACCCACACACAGAGCCACCCACACACAGAACCACCCACACACAGAGCCACCCACACACACAGCCACATACACACACATTCTCCCCAAAATAATGTCTATCAAAGCGGGCACACTATCATAGCGCTAACCTGTGCTCTACAGATCCACATAGGGTGGAGGGCATGATAACCACGCATCGCTAATACCCTTCAGTGGCTCCGTTTTAATGTAAAAGGGAATATTGCACGTTGTTTTAATCGCAGCACCTTCGCACGTTGTGTGTTCCTTGACCATGCCGTGCAGTGGGGCAATGGGGACTGCCGTCTCAATTTTTAGCCAAGTGTCCATGCAGCGGTAATGGCGGCCGCCTCGCATGCGGTTGCGCATTTATGTTGGGGCTATTACAGTGCCTTACGGTAAGGGGCGAGCTCAAGTCAATGGGTATATGGCTTCGAGGCAGCTTATTTTAAGAGGAACGTTTATTTTATGTTAGGTGCTATTACATGGGTGGGTGCGCAAACATGGGTCAGTCAGCCCCTTAGCAGGTTACGTTTCGATACTTGGAGTCTTTCGGTTTCAGAAGCAACAAAAAAGCAAAGCACAGGAATCATACAAACGGTGGAAGACTTAAGCCAAACGCAACTTGGAGGTAAGAATAAGGGGGAGAACAGGGCAGACAGAAGGGTCCTGGCGCGAATCAACCGGAAGTTAGCAAAAGTGGCACCAGTGGACTATGGGAGGGAGGTATTGCATGAACTGGACAGCCTCATAAGTTGATTTCTCTTTCCAGACAAAGACGCACATGCATTCCGAGCGAAGTGAGCCGCCGAGAGGTATTACAGGCTAGATTGTTGCAAGCGCCGGCGGACAAGCAAGGACAGCTAAATAGACGTCAGCGTTCACTTCACCACGCAGAACCAGTCCGTAATGGAAGAGCAGAGCTCGCCAGCCCTATTCTCTATGGATGAGACCCCCGATTAGACGACATACGTATTTCTCTTTTAGCCCCGTCCTTTTCAGACTGGGCTCCCGGACTTCCTGCTGACTTAAAAGGTTTCCTATCTTCTTTATGGGGCAATCTGGACTCATAAAGAAGATGAGAAAGTTTTTACCACAATTGTAAGGCAAGGAACCCAGTCTGAAAAGGACTGGGCTTAGAGAGAAAGAAGAACGTCACTAGGACCTCTTCTGCAATGGCTGGCCACCGTTTAGGAAGTCAGCCAATGGAGAAGAGGGGCGGGGGCTTAAACCTCGCTAGTGAAGCACACTCTAAAACATAAAATCTCGCGAGCTTGACTGCGCATGTGTGCAGTACGCCATGCGAGACCTAAAAAATAACATCCTCATGGCGGTTCTGCAACCTACACAATCTTCCTCGGAAGCTCTGTTACCATTTAATGAAGTTCTTACTGATACTCTCATGAGCACTTTGGGGAAACCTTGTTCATGCCCACTGGTAAGCAAACACAGATCGGCTCCAGGAAGACCCTGTCTTTCTTATGCATCATCCTACTCTGGAGAGCCTGGTATTACAAGGCTCCACAAGCAATGTCAACCTTAATCCCTTACCTACTACCCCACCGGATAGGGAATCTTAGAGGATGGTGGCATTTAAAAAGAGAATGTGTTCTTCCACCAGCCTCGCCCTTCGGCCCGGTCCATAAATGTGAGCTGCTTGCTGGGACGGTACTCCCATGCATTATGGGACTCCATGGCTAAAATGTTGCCTGCAGTACCCGAGAAGTTCAAGGACAGTTATGCACTGACCATTTAGGATGGATAGCAGCGGCCAAGTGCATCATACTCTCAGGACTAGACACCACAGACTGCTCGAACAAAGCTGCTGGAACTAGCTTGGTGTTCCGGCATCACGTGTGGAAGAGATCCACAGGCTGGGTATGTGATATGTAGGCGTCACTCATTACCATGCCTTTCGATGGGTCTTTTATCTTTAGCAAGAAAGCGGACTCCGCCCTAAAGTGCTTTAAAGAAAACAGTGCAATTGTGCGCCCCCTCTGCTATTCTACACCAGAAAGGCCTTACCTACATAATTTTTTCCCGTTTAGAATCAATACCAGGGGCTTCACCTTCCACCCTTTTGTGGTTGCTGGGGGAATCTAGCTGACAGCACTCAGGCAATCAGGGACAGTGTCCTTCCCAGTCCCCAGCTCCCTTGGCAGCAGCCTCCAAGCCACTTCAGTTTCCCCTTGGCAGCACACGCCCTCTCCTTTGGAGGTAGGATCACTCATTGCCTTCACAGGTGACTAGCAAAAATATCCAATAGGTGGGTTGTGCAGAGAATCCAAAGGATCTGCGCCTTGCCATTCCTTTCAATCCCACCACCCATTAACCTACATCAAAGGGGCTTTTACAGTTCCATTTGTCTATTTTGCTGAAGGAGGTATAGGCTTTTTTGCAGAATAGAGCTATAGAGATGGTCCCAGCATCGGAAATCGTTATTGGGTGTTACTCCCACTATATCTTTGTGCTGAAGAAGGGTGGAGCCCGTTGCTCTTTTTTAAATCTTTAACCCTTTAACCTCTTCTGGTGGAAAGGTCAGGTTGCACACACTTGCCCATGTTTTCTCTGCCTTGGATCCTGGATGGTGGTGTTGGACATGCAGGTTGCCTGTCCTTTTGGCTCACAGACTCTACCTGTGGCTCAAGGTGGGCCACAAGCATTTTCAGTTTGCTGTGCTCCATTTTGGTCTCAGCTGGTGACCAAGGCGATGGTGGTGTTTGCAGCATGCTTGCAGAAGTTGAGATTACCAGTCTTCCTCTACCTCGACGACGAATTGTTAAAGGCTGGTTTACAACAGTCAGTTGTTGATCACCTCCAGATGATGGGAAACCTTTTCACATCTTTGAGTTTCTCGATCAACGTGCCAAAGCCACACCTGACTCCATCGCAGAGCTTCCTTTTCATCAGTGCCATCCGTTATGTGGTGCATTTTCAAGCCTTCCTCTGGAACAACTAGTCCAGAACATTCAGGCTATGATCCTTTGATTTCCTCCTCAGTCTAGTGTCTCAGAAAGTATGGCTCTGAGGCGTTGGGACTGCCAGCCTCCTTCATCCTTTGTTGTTCATGCCAGATGGCATATGGGAGCTCTGCAGTGGCATCTGAAGTTTCACTGGGCCCAGCACCAAAACAATCTTTCAAACTCTATACAGGTTTCAGAAGAGACCGCAACATTTCTGCAGAGGTGGCTGCTCAATTGTAGTTGGACCAGTGGCAGGACCTTCTTCCTGCCCATGCAGAGTTGATAGTGGTAAGGGACAGCATCACTGGTGGGTTGGGGAGGTCATCTCAGAAAGGTGGAGATCAGAGGACTCTGGTCTCTTTGCAAGCCCTCATTCAGATCACTCATCTGGACTTGTGGGCCTTTTGTTTGGCACTGAAAGCCTTCCTGACGGCTATCAAGGAGAGGCTGGTGCAGGTCTTTACTGACCACACCACCATGCAATATTGCAAAAACCGGGCTAAGTGGGGTTCTAGACACTGTGCCAAGAGGCCCTGTGTCTCTGGACCCTGCTAAATCATTAGGGAATCTCCCAGATTGTACACTACCTCGCAGGATGTTTAAAATCCAGCCAGACAAAATCAGCCATTGATACACAGCAGATCTCGAATAGCTACTGCATTTGGAGGTGGCACAGGACATCTTCCAACAATAGGGAGAACCCTGGCTTGATCTCTTCACCACAGCTAAGAACATTGAGTGTCAACACTTTTATGCATTGGAGTTCCCATGAAGGCTCTCTCTCGGAGCCGCATTACGCTTAGAGTGGAGCTCAAAACGCCTGTATGGCTATCCACCACTATCTCTACTGCTCTGAGTACTGAAGATAAAGACTGTCCGGGCCCAAGTCATCCTTGTAGTCTCAGATCAAGCCAGGGGAGTGTGGTATCTGGAGCTTCATTCATGCCATTTATGCACTGATTATGCTGCTACTTCGGTAAAATCTTCTGTCACCACAAAAGGGGCAGGGTCTTGATCCTGGGCCTGCACAATCTAAACCTTCATTCGTAGAAATTGAGCTGCTGTAGCTGACTGCATGCGACCTCCCTCCCAAAGTAAGTAATTTAATTCTTCCTACCAAGTGTCATCCTTCGAAATCATTTATGCATGACGCTGGAACAGGTTTTTGCTTAGTGCAGCACCCTCAATGCAAACTCCGTACAAGCTAAACCTTTGGATGTGTTACAGTTTGTTCAGGCTTCAGCCAAGCAAGGACTTGCAGTAGGCACTGTTGAACGCTACTTGTAAGCCTTTTTGACCTTTTTTTTTGCCAAACCAACCAACCTTGTTCAAATCGCCTATTTTGTTGCATTTTCTAAAAGGTTTTGTTCATATGTTCCCCCTAAACCTTTTGTGATGTTGCAATGGAACCTGAACTTGGTCCTTACTTTTCTGAGCTGCACACCCTTTGAGACTCTTCAAAGCTGTCCCCTACTTATGCTGACCCTGGAGACTGTTTTACTCACTGTGATAACATCAATTTGTCATGTGAATCAGCTCCGGCAATCAGTTCAGCCGCCTTACACAACCATCTTTCTAGAGAAACTAATGCGGACCAACGCGGATTTTCTCCTGAAGGTTGTGACCTCTTACTTTTTCAGACAATCCATTGCACTTATGACATTCTGTGCCCATGCCCCCCCCTCTCCCCCCCCCCCCCCCCCATGAAAAGAGGAGGAAAGACTCCATCGGCCAGGCCCCAAAGGGAGCTCAGTTTTTATTTCAACTATTTTAGGCAGCAAAGAAAGGCAAAGCGGTGTTAAAGAGGACCTTTTACAGATGGATAGTCCTCTGAATTAAGATCTGGTATCTGATGGCAAATAAGCTGCCATCAGAAGTGTTGTGGGCCCATTCCACTAGGACCTCGCTGCTACCACCATGTTAGCGTGACCTGGGCATCCGTGCACCCGTTCATCAAGAACTAGTGTTTTGATATCCAAGTCGACTGGGAATAGCATTTTGGCTGTTCAATCCTGCAGGACGTTTGGGATTGAGTCGTTCCATAGCCCCCCACCTGGGTGTGGAGGGGTTCACTGCTTTGGTATTCATTCTATAAGTGAGGAATCTGCAGTTAGAAGTATACATCAGAAGAACAAGTCACTTATCTTTGGTAATGCTCTTTCTAGTGGATACTCCATCTAACTGCAGATTCATCGCCACCCTCAAACCTCCCTGTTCTGTGAAACAGACTCTTTTCCATCTGAAAATGTCTCACATTGGATATGTGAACATTGGTACAATTGATTACTGTTGGGTTTCACATCCGAAGGCATGAATGAGGTCCAGAAAGAAACTTGCATAAGTTCACCAGGGTGCCCGTATATATGGCTTCATTCATGACTTCGAGACGCTTCAGAGCTGCATGACTCCACTCAGCAGTGCACAGACGCCATGCTGAAAAATCTTCCAGATCCAGTTTAATCAATCTTTAGCGGTTCAGCACCCTAAATTGACCAAACGTATCTCTTGTGTTAAGTAAGAGTTCAGCTAGAGTCTCACAAATGATGATTATATATAAGGCATATTCTTTACAATACATAATATGTCAATTTAGGGTGCTGAACAGCTAAAGAGTGATTCAAATTTGGGAGTGTCCTCTTCTAGAGCTTGAAAGGGGTTAAACTTCTGGTTCTCTGCACATTACTTGGTGTGTAACAAATTGCCCTCACTGTATGGCAGGTGCGGTAAGTTATTGCCTCAACCCCTTTGAATTTAATATTTCCAGATCCAGTTTAATGCCTGAGGTGTCAGTTTGAGGTTCAGAATTTGAAGTTACATAGAGGGTCCGCCGAAGGGAAATAACATGTTTTTTGATATTACAGAGAGGGGCTTTCCCTGTTCGGAGTAAAGAGGTGCCACTTTTTCCTAGCCGTGTACAATTGAGAATTTTCGAATAGACCTCTTCATTGTCCACGTATACCTGGTGGACATGTGGCATGAGACTAGATTTGCAACAGGACAAATACTGGTAGAGGTCCTTTACCCTCACAATGCGGCACATAGTTACAAAATGTTCAACCATTTTAGAGGCTCAAATTCTCTTCGTTCCAGATTGATGAGCTTTCTGTGAAACACAACCACCTTTTTTTATCAGCTAAAAACGTTCTGGCTGGCTTCCAGACTCCTTCTCAAAGACCAGTGAGATATTCTGAGAAGTCCTATATTCATTTGCCTGCTGTGCAATTCAGCCCTACTGCGTGAAAGCGCTATGGAGCTGTAGTCACTAGCAAATTGTTAAACACAGCTGCCTATTAACACCTTGGCTGCTAGGTTTTCCCCTCCTGTACTGCATATGCATGATCCCCATTGTTCATGACACGACCAGTGTACTGCATGACGAGCTGAGCTCGTCATGAGCAGCAAAGGGGTTAAACCTAGCTGCCCCTTCTACTTCTTCCTTCCTGACGAGGGAAAAAAGCAAAGTCATTAGCTTAACCCAAGTGGTCGCTTGGTTGAGCAGTAGAGGAACATATATAAACATGCATGTGTTATCTCTAGGCATTCGCTAATTGCACATTGAGAGATGGTAGCTGGCACCAAGATCCTAGCACTGTAACTGATGGTTCTTCTGCTAATAGATTGCCCTACCAAACCATGTACTACAGCTCTGATGTCAGTCCGCTGTGCTTCGAACAACCTTGAAGAGAGCTGCTCCAGTGCTACAGCAAATCCTGTAGAACACTGTCTAATATGGAGCATGCGTCACAGGGCAAGCCGCAGCAAGCAAGTAAACATTAAGAGGCAAGATGGTCCTCTGTATACATGAGACCTTTGAAGTGGGGTGTAAAGTAAGTCATGTAAAGCCTTCCACACATACTCATTCATGACAGGCCAGTCTGTGTTTTTGAGTCCGCATGAAGGCCCACTATTATACTCAGGCATACAGTATCCAGCGATTCAAAAGGAGCCCTTTGACTGTACATTTTGAAAAATAGTTATTGAATTTTTGTATGGACCATATTTTAACAGTCTTGCAGTTTGAGGGAAGTGTGAAACACAGGTGGTGCACTTACACAACCCTCTACCCAATAGAATATCCTATTTATGGACGATCACTGGTTCAGCTTGCTGGGAGTTGGGCCAAGGTGCAGATTGGACCTAATTTGCTGCAGCAGAAATATTAACTGGGAGGGACGAATTTCGTTTTTATGCTGCAATTTTTTTTACAACCGAGAATTGTGACCTAGCTTTAGGAGAGACGAACTGTTAATGATATTTTTGAATTTGCTAATCTGGGTGTTTTTATTTTTATTTATTACGTTTATAAAGTGCGAATATGACCGATATTTTGATGTAAGAGCGCTGTAAAACATACCAAATAGCATCAAATATACAAGGAGCAAAATATAGAATATACAGCATGAAATGATAATACAAACAGACATTGTGAAAACACCAGCTGTTCGCCTCAGATAGGAAGTAGATTATTCAGTAGTCTCATTTTTACTTTGTGAAAGAGCGAATGAAGAGATGTTCCTGATCTCTGGGAGAAGATCCAAATTCTTCGGGCAATTCCGAAGGAAGTTCTCTTGTAGGTTTTCTTTTTGTGAACTTTTTGGGGTTTCAGCAGTAAGGAGCATGTACTACAAAAAGCTCTATTCCTTCCAGATAGATCCAGTTTCCGTGCTAGGTAGCGAGGAGTGTTGTGGTGGATGGCTTCGTACGTTATGCATGCTATTTTTAGGTGGTACCTAGATTCATAGGGGAGCCAGTTCAGAGAGTGGCGGGCCTGGGTGATGTGATCATTTTCCTTATGCCTGTGATGAGCCATGCAGCTGCATCGAGGGTAGCCCTCAGAGGTGCTAGTTTGTTTTCGGTAGGCCAACAAGGGTAGCATTCCCAGTCCAGTTTGCAGATCTCGAGAGCCTGAACCACCATCTAGAGATCTGCATTGGACAGGAAAGGCTTTAGTGTTTTTTAAGACGTGGAGATCGAAATTGACCCCTCTGGTTTTGGAGCTGATTTGATTCAACATGGAGAGGTTGTTTAGTGGTATTCCTAGGTATTTTGCTGAATCAATGATATGTGGGGTACAGTTCATGGCGGTGAGTAGTTGGAGCCAGTCTTTGATGTTTGAGGTGGAGTTGGGTTGCAAGATTAATAGGAATTCAGTTTTGAGGGCGTCAAATCTGAGGTGGTTAAGAGTTAACCAGTGTTGAGTTTTGCTCAAGATGTTATTGATAGCGCTGATGTCATTAGGGGAGATAATCGTCATGTACTATTGTGTATCCTCAGCGCACATATGGTAGGAGATGTTCACTCAGGATGCTTCTTTAATCTGCAGCAAAGCAACCTTATCATCCAGCAGTAACAATCACACACTCGATTATAAAATCTATTTTACTGTCAACAAGTTCACACAGTGCATGTAAGATTGGGCAACACATAAATGTGTCCTGATTTAAAATGGCATTGACAGAGGCCTCCATGTATCATGCGTTTAATGTTTGTGATCTGTTATGTTGCATGAACTCTGCATAGAACATTGTTTTTGCCGGTTACAGATGATTAGTGTACTGATCAGTTAATTGAAATTTGCGACACTCAGCAAAGCCCGTCTCCCGGGAGAAAGTTTCTATTTGTAAGTTTAGTGGAGAACTTCTCTTCTTTATACAATTCTCGCTCTGTCATCTTTGAAAAACGATTTCATATTTATTTGCTATGAATTAACTTTCTTAATATTGATTGTATAATAACGAGTGAATGTGCCAGGTAATCTGTGTGTCATTAGGAGATTATACTATACTCATTTTATCTTTATTTCATTTATCACTGGGTAACGGAGGGGGACTCTGCTTTGTAGATAAGATTGCTACTTTGTAGATTAGAATACGGTAAGCAGTGACTGGCGTGGGAGCCATGTTGATCTGTCATATACCAAGTTGGCTGTTTAGTTTCTTTCTTTCTTTCTTCTTCCTTCATGGTCTCTCTCTCTCTCTCCCTCTCTGTCTTTCTCATTGTGCTGTAGTCCTTTCTAGGACTTTGTTAAATAATTACAAAATAATTCATTTGACAGCCCAGAACCGTCTGTGCTGCAACCATTCTTGCATGTCAAGAGCGGAGGATGGAGATGTCAGCGCACAATTATAGTATTAAATATTGATTTGGGATGGAATGAGCGTGGGATTAAACAAAGCGTTGTTTCAACCAATGTCAAAAGCATTTGCTATGCACGCAAGCAGATGTTGTGTACCTCAAGCTGTTTATTTAAGATCTCCGAAACTGAGTAATCTGTATTGAGATCTATCTACCAAGTGCCTCTTCGGCTTTGGACAAGCCAGTCTAGGGAGGCGGCTAGCAGCAGTCTATTGTCTCTTGGTCTCAGGAGGTCTGCCTTAGACGTGAGGATGGGGGCGGGGCGTGTGCTCATTATTTGTGTTAAGTGGCAAGTCACAAGTGCTGAGAAGATGCATTCCTTACCCAAGGAACACAGGTTTAAGGTTGTCAGGAAGCATAACATCACTTGCCTGGTTATTTGCTTGGGTGCGGTACAGATCTAGCATAGGCTTGCGTTATGCATTTTAGTAATCGGGCTGCATCATGGATTTGCTGCAGCTGGAGTGAAATCTACATTTGCAAGTCTGTGTTCCTGTCAGCGACATTGAGTCGTCTCCGTTATTACAAGCAGCCTCTGAAGCCGCTGGAAAACAAAACACCTATAATACTAGTGTATTGCCTGTACAGAAGTGAACTTTACAGTAGGTGCCTTTTCTAGGCTAGAGGGCAAGAGTTGACACAAGTTTTACAAAGCCATTCTATAGTTTGGGCACAACTGTTTATTTGTCTCCAACCAGGCGATCGTGCGCTACCAGTAGCTTACAGGCATCTTCAGAGTGGCTCACAGCCTTGAGTTAATTTTTAAACCAGCACAGGGTCACATTTGTCTTTTAAAGTTAAGGAAAGGCTGTGTTTACTTTAGATTATTACTTTCAGGTAGCAGGGCCTGAAAATGAGCAGAGCTGGAGTCAGATTTATGACCCAGAGCATAGAGGTGAACAACTGAAGCAATGAGGTATTTAAATCTTAATTACAAGTCCTTGTCAACTCAGCATTTAACCAGGAGTACAAAATTATGTTTCTGAATGCTTTTAGAATTGAGAAAATTAAAATGAAGAGTTAACCTAATGATTAAGTTAACTCTTAATTTTATCCCATTTTAAAGTGTTGTATTTACAAACAGCAGGCCTCTTGCTCCCAGTGGGCAGTGACATATTTAGAACTGAAAAATACTGTCATTTTTTTCAAATGGGAGAAAGCAATGATGACATTTTTTCTATGAAACATTGAGTCAATGTTTTTCTCCACTCTTAAAATTATATAAATCCTATTTCTTCACATTAATTTCCTCCTATTTAAACAAATGGCTTCATTATTTGTTCCTTGTCTTCAGGTCACTGGTTGCAAAATGCCTGCTGGTTTGTAAATGCTACACTTTGAAATGGGAGAAAATTTAAATGATGAGTTTTATGGTATCCTTATAAACATAAAGTTAACTCTTCAGTTTACTTTTCTCCCATTTCAAAGTGTCACATTTACATGCAGCAGGCATCTTGCTCCCAGTGGCTGGTAGACACAGTGTCATATTTATAACTGAAAAATACAGCCATTTTTTTAAGTGGGAGAAATTAATTGTGTAAAAAAAGTTCCATATTATAAACAATTTGTTTGCAGAACGTTTTCCTGCACTTTAAAACTCTTCCATTAAATAAAAATGGTTGTATGTTTGTGTAATACTTTTAAGAGTGCCACAAATGGCGGAAGGCATGTCCTGTGCCGGAAGTACACATGAGACAGACTGTCATTCACCCATACGTATATATATACAATTCATACATACAGATGTTAATGCAGCCCCAAAGACCAGGCTCTCATACACATAAGGCTTACATTCAATGAAATAGGGTGTCAATCAATCAATCAAAGCATTTGTGTAGCGCGCTACTCACCCGGAGGGTCTCAAGGCGCTTGGGGGAGGGGGGTCCGTTACTGCTCAAACAGCCAGGTCTTGAGTTGCTTCCTGAAGGCGAGGTGGTCTTGAGTTAGGCGGAGGTGGATGGGGAGGGAGTTCTACGTCTGTGGGGGTATCTGGTAACATTGTTCAAGCGGCTTGGCCTTCAGTAGCTCACGATGAAAAGGTTGGAGACTCCTGATAAGTATTTTTATATAGTCCAATTTTAGTCTTGCACCAGGCATGCTGCCAACTGCCGATCTACTATCTGGACGTAGTTAGATTTATTTCTCAGACGAGGTGGCTCTTCTTTTAGTTTGATAGTGGTTAATGTGTTAACAGGTTAAAAACCACTGACATGGGGAAAGGTTCACCCTCATTCTCACTTTAAATTCGGTCTGTGTAGTTGCCGCAGATTAGTATTTGAATGTGTCTGCTTAAGTATCTAGTTAATTCTAACTATTTGCGCACAATGAAAAGCTGGAGGCTTTGGGACTGTCGAGAAAAGTATTTCCCTTGTTGCTAAAACGACCTCTTGAATAAATAGCCATGTATCCATAGGGTTCACGAAGCAGAAATGGTTCTCCTTCTACCAAGGCCAGCAGAGAAGCGCGCTTCCAAGGCTTCTGGAGCTAGACCGAATGAGAGCGAGCCAAGTGTTCTCGCACTGGCACTACAAGCAAATTTGAGTCCTAGAGAAAAACACGATTGACCCCATCTAAGGACCATGGCTTATGCACAGTGACTTCAACTTCCCTCTTCTGGCCACTGACAGTCAGTGTGACAAGCACTGATAATTGTACTTAGTTTGTTCAGCAGCTTTTAAAGAAAATTTAAGTAAGTAATAAAGTGGGCAATCTTTTCGAAATTGAAGCCTCTTTTATGTTTACATTTGAAGGTTACCATGGATCAAGCAAAAGATTAGTATGCAGGCACCTGGTTTAGCATTGCCTTGTTGGAATCTATTTTAGGCAGTGTATGGTTGAAACCAAAGACCTGTGTTTGTAGTTGGAGAGAGAAATAGCAGATTGGATGCTCTGCGAGGGAGAGTGCTTTGTACAAGGATGGCATTAGCAAGGTTTTACTGAAGGAATGTCGAGGGAATGGCCCTAAAGGTGATAATCCTCTGCACTGAGCAGGGTTAATAGCTATATTACACAGTTGGGAAAGACCTGCAAAGACGTGTGAGGTATCAGCTCGAAGTAACCTTACATTTTCACTTATCCGCTCTTTCCCCGAGACTCAGCGACGCTGAGCTATCATTCTTCCCGCTTGATGAGGCAAATTTGTCTCTGAACCAGTGGAAAGCATTGAGTTTGTATCCACCTAGCTTGTGAGTTTCAGCAGGTCTGAAGCTGGGATGTGCCTTCAGTTTAAATGCAGCTTTTCCATATTTTAGCTTGAAGCCGAGCTTTGTATTTGAGGTGGCGAGAACTGTCACCTGTGGAAACTTAGTTTTCTAGATCTGTAAAACCTCTTAGAATTCTGGTCCTTTGAGGCTCACCGTTCAATTGCTGAAGGGGGCAAATGTTTGACACTATGATGGAGCCGACGTCTTTCGTTTGTGTGTTTTGCAGGTCTTTCATTAAACTTATTCAAGGCAAATGTTTTGTTAGTAACTAGAAATTAGAATGCTCTGTTCATTCATTAGCTTTCTAACTGAGGAATGTTCCAACACCCACATCAAGTGTGTCATTCTAATGACTCTGCAGGTATTGGTTGCCAGGGCATATTGTTAACTAGTTAGTAGAGAAGGTTGTTTTGAGTTGGATGAAGAACTCCAGAGTATCCTATAGTGGAGTTGTTTCTTGCACACTGATGTTTCTTGCCCTCTCCCGTCCTTGCTCACAGTTCCCACCCAGATTACCATCTGGATTTTCTTCTGTGAGCTTTCCCTCATCAGTTTAGACCTAGCTTTTTGACTGATGCCCGATGGAGCTACGTTGTTTAGCTAAAGGGGAGACGGATTGTGGGTTCCCTCCTAGGACGTTTACCTACCCAGTCACCTACCCAGTCGGTCATTGGGCAGACTTCTTTTTGTCTCTCCTGACGTCTTTTCCCTCATCCTCCACACTTCCCCCTTCCCCCCTCCGCTCTATTTGTCTCACCTTCCTTTCCTCTCTCAATGTGTTGATGATTCTTGATATGTGTAATTGTTATAATTTTTCTGTAACATTGTGTAACCTAATGTAAAGTGCTCTGATACCTACGGGTCTAGCCAGCGCTATATAAAACTCATAAATAAATAAGTGCATGCCAAATTGATCAGATTTTCTCATTACAGCCACCATGTAACATTTGTTTAGTCTTTTGAAAACAATCAAATAGGCCTGCTGTATTTTTAAAGAGATTTTAGCAATGGGCATTTTAAGGAAATAATGTTTGAAAATGTTTATTTTGTTCTGTTGTAACTTATTTTCTTTACCTTTTTAGGTCTCAACCAATTAACCTTTGATCCTTCTACAAATAATGAGCCCCTGCATTTTGGTAATGGTGGTGGTCCAATGGTGTCAGAGGTACCTATTGAGAATGGAGGCGAAACTTGTAATAAAAGGAAGCGGATAAACTTGACTCCAGGTAAGAAAGCTGATCATCTCACCCTGTATTCTAATGACTAATTGTTACTGTTTGGCTGGACTGAAAGAGTATTACTTATGTATGGTGTTCACTTATCACATAAGAGACACTATAAGCAGTTTAACCCACATAGAATAACAAGCATTTGCAGTGCAATAGGTTTCGCATTAGGAAAGTTTGAGCTATTGGTATTGTAAATGACAATTTTTGTATTTGTTTTGTTTTAGAAAATAGCGAAATTAATAGCTTTGTAATTTACAATGCCAATAGTTATAACTTTCGCAAATGTGATACCTATAGCATTTGTAATGCAATATGTGTTGTATTTACGTGACTTACATGTTTTGATATTACAAATAACAATGGCTTTTAAATTTTTTTCAATAATTAATACTTATATAAAAGTTATGGTAATTTAATGGCAATAGCTTAAAGTTTTGTAAATAACTTTTGTGAAGATTATGTTCAGTGTATTTTATTGTGACGATAATCCAAGAACAGAAGTGAAATATTAACATATTTTTGTTACATTTGTAATAAAGCTTGAAACATTGAGAGAACATATTTGAACCAGGTGTTGTTGAATGGTTGCACAGATTGATGCTGTGGTGGCGCTGAGTGATGTTGTGATGGCGAACGAGTGATGCTGTGGCGTTCAGCGATGCTGTGGTAGCGCATAGTGATGTTGTGTTGCCCCTGAGTGATGCTGTGGTGGTGCGGAGTGATGCTGTATGCTATGCTATGTTTTGTTTTGCTATCCTATGTTTTGTTTTGTTATGCTATGCTATGTTTTGCTATCCTATGCTTTGAATTGTTATGCTATGCTATGCTGTGTTTTGTTATGCTATGCTATGTTTTGTTGTGCTATGCTATGTTATGCTATGTTTTGTTATGCAATGCTATGTTTTGTTGTGTTTAATTATGCTATGCTTTATTTTGCTATGCTATGTTTTGTTATGCTGTTATGTTTTGTTTTGCTATGCTATGTTTTATTGTGTTTTTGTCAAGCTATGCTATGTTTTGTGTTTTGCTATGTTTTGTTATGCTATGTGTTGTTGTGTTTTGTTATGCTATGTTTTGTTATGTTATGCTATGCTGTTTTGTTTTGCTATCCTATGCTTTGTTTTGTTATGCTATGTTTAGTTTTGCTATCCTATCCTATGCCTTTTGTTATGTTTTGTTATACAATGCTATGTTTTGTTATGCTATGCTAAGCTTTGTTTTGTTATGCTATGTTGTGTTTTGTTATGCTATGTTGTGTTTTGTTATGCTATGTTTTGTTATACTATGCTATGTTTTGCTATGCTTTGCTATGTTATGCTATGCTTTGTTATGCTATGCTTTGTTTTGTTATGCTATGCTTTGTTTTGTTATGCTATGCTTTGTTTTTTTATGCTATGCTTTGTTTTGTTATGCTGTGCTTTGTTTTGTTATGCTGTGTTTTGTTATGCTATGCTTTGTTGTGTTTTGCTATGCTATGCTTTTTTTGTTATGCTATGTTGTGTTTTGTTATGCTATGCTATGATTTGTTATGCTATACTGGTGAGGGTGTGTGTGTGTGTGTGAGGGGGTCTGAGGGTGTGAGGGTGGGTGAGGAGGTGTGAGGGGGTGTGAGGGTGAGTGAGGGGGTGTGGGGGTGAGGGTGAGGGAGGGTGAGGGGGTGTGAGGGGGTGAGGGTGTGTGAGGGTGAGGGGGTGTGAGGGTGGGTGAGGGTGGTGTGTGAGGGGGTGTGTGAGGGTGAGGGGTGCGAGGGTGTGAGGGTGTGTGAGTCGGAGAGTGTGGGGTTGTGAGGATGAGGCAGTGGGGGTGAGGGGTGTGAGGGAGGGTGAGAGGGTGAGAGGGTGTGTGAGGATGATGGGGTGTGTGAGGATGATGGGGTGTGTGAGGGTGATGGGGTGTGTGGGGGTGAGGGTGTGTGGGGGTGAGGGTATGTGGGGGTGTCGGGGTGACGGAGGGTGAGGGTTGTGAGGGTGAAGGGGGTGAGGGTGAGTGAGGGTGAGGGGCTGTGAGGGTGAGGGGGTCTGAGGGTGAGGGTGTGTGGGGGTGTCAGGGTGTGTGTGAGGATGAGTGAGGGTGAGTTAGGGTGAGGAGGTATGATGGTGAGGGTCCGAAGTGAATGGTGGCAGGGCAGACATAAAACAGAGAGAAGAGACTGTGTGGTGACTCCGTTGGTCAGTTTCAGAATCAGTAGGGGCAGAGTCGCCACAGTCTGCGAGGTATCAACGCGTCTAGAGGCAAAGCATAGCGGATGTAGCATTGCAGCTAGCAAGTCGAGTGTTTTCAAGCTGAGTGTCCCTAGAGAGATGGCAACACAGCAACAGCATTCGAGGAGCAAGGCTACTGTAAACAAGCACGGTAGGCTTTCACTTTCGCCCAGAAAAACAAACTAGAAAGGTGCAGCGAACGCAGAACAAAACAGGGCTTCCCGACGAAATGGATGCAAAAAAACCAAGCTCTCGGCATTGCTGTGGTGGGGGAGCGGGAGCGCATTCCTTTGAAGTCTGATGGGGGGCGGGGGAGCGGCTTGGGAGCGGATTCCTTTGAAGTCTGATGCCCAGGCTCAGACAAATGGTGGTGTGCGAGCGACTTCCTTTGAAGTCTGATGCAGAGGCCGATGGTGTTTGATGTGCACGCGCCTGCCTCACACGAACTGTACGCGATCCGCAGGCTAGGTAGAATTTTCGGACAGTTTACTATAAAAGGAAAGATGTACTTCCACAGAGACTTAGTTGGACCTGTGAGCTTAAATCAGTATCTGTATTCTTTTGTGGCACGACTGACAACATTTACATTTCTAGGATTAATAAACTAAAAGCAGAGTCCAAGTACCCACCTGCACTTGTTCAGAGGCACCCGCTGGAGATCTTCACGGATTATTGTCAATGCGTTCTATTCAGTTTGAGATAGCTATGAGGATATACAGCACAGTGAATTTCAAGATGCACCTAAAAAAATGTTTGCCTGCGAGGATACTAAATCCACTGTTTAAAACCTGCTTGAAATGACGACTAACTGGAAAGGGATGCTTGCTGTATCGGTCAGACACTGACTATACTTTATTTTTTATTAATATAACATTTGGTGTGTAAGAACTTTCTTTCTGTTTCAGATTGCTGTAGTACAATGGCATTCAGACTTTTTAGTGCAGAGCCCACCTTTCGTAAAAAAAGTTAAGTGGTCCCTTTCCCAAAATAGAAAACACATTTTCTTAGTTAGGCAACAAAATATTAAACACTGCAATCAAGGTAAATAATTTTGGTGGGGGTTTAGGGCACATCCGCTAAACAAATATATATATAAGTGATTTCCAGTACTGTTTTCAATGCATTGCAATACATTTATTCAGTTCAAACAGTAGGCAAACCAACCATCTAAAATAAGATTGCTGGGAAGGGGGCATGTTAAAAAATCTTCAAACATCAATATCGTGGGCTACATTTTTCTCGTAATAAGTTCTAAATGTGAAATTCTAAATGTATTGTTTGCAGAGAAGGAAAATGTCTTACAAGCATTACAGGGCGTCCATGACTTTTTGCCTAAAATTGAAGTTCTTGCTTGCCTTTTATTTTTTTCACATTAGCATCCCAAGCTGCCAAATGCCCCAATATCTTGTATGACACTCTAGGATGCTTACTCAAAGGCTCTTTGTGTGCTGGATTTTTTGAGCCAGTACTTAAATTGTTAAAAGCAAAAGTGTAAGTCCCAGAAATGGGCTGCTGGTGTTGCACAAGCCATGGGGCCTCTTACAGGTATGAATACATTTAACATTCCAAATTCTACAATTATGTTTAGTTATGTTTTGTAAAATCAATGTACGATTTCCCAAAAAGTCCTCTGTTGATCCTTTTACCAAAATTGAGAGGGTAAAGCTGACCAGGGCTTAAATAAACGCCCCCCTTAACACTTACTATAAAACAGTACATGACTGCCTAAATATGATTGCCTGTTGCAGAATGTTATTAGAACCTTCAATCTTTTGTGGAGTTCTGGCCTTCAGAGATTGACTGTGACCTTTATTGGATAGTTTGATAAGTAAAAGACTTTGATATTTACTTACATTGCAACAAAGAACCCCAACCTCTTGATTAAAGCTGGCATTCACCCTTATCAAGCAATCGGTGAGAACTGAAGCAGTGTGCTAAGTATTGTCGCCATCTCGGTGAGACGCCAGGGGATTCATTGAAGGCAAAGGTTTGCTCATTCACGAACAATGGATCTTATGCGTCATCGTGTTCCAGTTACATTTTTCTCAACTATCCCCATATTCATCAATAACACAGGGATGCCTTGAGGTCAGAGATCTTGTTTTCGGCTTTCAGGCAGAGATTTAATTAAACATTTAAAATACTGTCTTACCATTGAATTGATTCTTTGTAAGAATCGTATACTTCAATCTGACAAAGAGCAATAATGTTTGAGTGTTCCTCCTAGACAAAAGTTCATGAGAATTAGATGTCTGCTATATCATACTGTACATATGGTAGTACCCTTGCAAAGGGTAAATGCTACCATCTTTGTGGCTGTTCTCTCTAAGCAACCCCGTATATAATATTCATTTATGAAGGTGTGCTGCATAACAGAACGAGATGGCTCCCACCCTATATATAACAATTTGGATTAAAACTAAACCTCATTCTGTGGCAGCAAACTTGGATCGTTCTAAACTGCAGTTATGTAGCTGTATAATCATGTTCTAGAACACCAACCTGCATAAAATAAAAGACAAACAATCTCATTGTCGGTACAGGAAAGGTGTTTCTTTAGATTGTTAAAAATCTTAGATCATGTAACATATTAAATGAGAGAGAGATCCACATTTAAATAGTGTCTAATCTAAATTTGTGAGCCTACCATCTCTTATAAGCGTCTAACAATCCATTTGTATAATCAGTTTTATTAGTTTATGTAGCAGGTTAATCCACATCATCATTGATACAGTCACCACGCATTCAGTGCTTATTGAAGGAGGTTTACAAATTACAGAGCCTATAGCAAGTGTAACTGCATTTAACGAATTCCATCAGGTTACAGTTGTCCATGGTCGTATACCATTATGGCTACGTATAGTGCTGCAAAAGTCAGTTGTCCGCAATATCAGTCTGCAGTCCTCATTTCTGGACACACCAGACATTCCCCCCGTGAATAAGCCTCCCATGTCCCCCAGATTTTGCCATTTTTGTGAGGGCAGCCCATTGAGTCTAACAAGCTTAAAAAATATACATTATTCTGTAACTTTTAGAAAAGTATTTGTGTTGAACGAGTTTGGAGCTACTTATTTTGTCTTCAAATCGTATTGTAATTGTTGTGCTTTAAATTTGGTAATGCTGCATGTATTTAGGTTTTTTATTTGCCAATCAATGAAGCATTACAGAGTGGCTCGGTTGAATTCAACCTGTAGTAGGGCCTTCTGTCCCTCTTGACATCACCAATTAAGTTACTTTTATGTGGTTGTTTGTTATTTGGAACACACATGTACTTTTATCTTCTATAGCAGGTTACTTATGTTTCTTGTGGTTCTGTTGCACTGGGGGCGAATGCACTTATGTAGTTGTTAATAATGTGTTGTATTTGTAATTGTGGAAAATATGTGTGTTGGTGTACATTATAAAGGCATATTGTCTTGAAGTACCTTGATAGTTTAATATGTGAATTTTCTGCATTAAATGCATGTGGCTGTTTAGCCTTTTCATTGTTTTTTTCCATTAAATGATATCTGAGTGCATAAATCGAGATGTAATGAAAAAGTCGCTGAGCTCATCAGGACTGACTGAGAGGCAGCTTTGAGAAGCAGTCTTCTAATTATGTGATTAAAGCTCTTACAATATGATTCGGCTTCCATGGATAACCTTGCTCTCAGTTCCTTTTCTTCACTAGATTGTAAAGACGTGTATGATCACTGTGCGCTCAATTAACAAGATTGTTTGAAATCTATTTCACGTTTTAAAGAGAGCTTGAGACCGATTTCTATCGCCATAGTTCTAAACGTCATAGTTTTATGACTGATGTAAATTGTTAAATAAAGTTCTGAATGAGTATAAAAACACCGAAGCCTTTAAGTGCTTTGAAAGTGGAAGTGAGACGGGGAGAGCCATTTCCTTCCTGCTCCGTTAGCTTGTAATGCCATTCCTACTCTTATAGCACCTTTATTCACATCACACTCTCTCTGAAACCCATCCTCTGCTGGCTCCCAGCAAAGGAAACAGCTGCATTTTAAAACACTTTCTTTCCCACAAGGCAGTTCATTCATGGTTCCCCACTGAACCATGTTACAAAACTGTTTGTCCCGCCATCCAGTGCCTACTGTCGACCGGATAGTTCTACTCCAGAAGATCTATCGGCAGATGTCTCCACGACCAAGGTTCCTCCCTGTGGAATTTCCTATGTCTTTAACAGAGAGTGGAAATTATCGACCTCAGTTTCAGAAGCTCCCTTAAGACCTGCCTCTTCATCCTGGGACTGAGATCATCATTTCATTTCACTTCACGCCGCACGTTCCAGCTGAGTTCTTAACCCACCCTATCAAGTGCCTAAAACCGTCTTTGCCTCTAAGCCCAGGTTCTTGGGGCTCGTATTCTTTCAAAGCTTTATCACCATATAAGAAGGCAATTTTACAACACCTTTTCTCCAGATGCTGTTTATCCCTCCTAGATGATTGACAGGCCCTTCACTTCCTGTCCAATCAAATGTCATATATTGAAGTGGTCCTTCTTACCTAAGTATGTGTGTCCATACCTAAAGCTCTCTTAGGTTACCAAATTGGTCTTTAATAGTGCTTTACAAAAATCCAACATGATATATAAAAAAAAATGCATTAATTCCGATATTTAAAGTCAGTCACACAGTAGGTGTGGAGAGGAATGCTGGCAAGTAGTATAACCACTGGTAGTCACTCGGGTAGCATTCCAAACCATCGTTTTTCACCCTCTGTGCCATTCTACACCAAGACCACCTTATGTAAAGTCAGTACTGACTCTGTTATGTTACATATATTTGTATAGTGCACATCTCACCCAGGAGGGTATCCTGGTGCTGAAGCAGGCGCTGTTTTGGCAGAGGAAGGCCCAGTGTAGAGCAAGAGCCAGGTCTGCCGTTTCTGTGGGAATTAGGAGCGGAGGAGGTGGCTCTGATGTGCTGGGGCAGGTTGTTTTAGGCTTTAGGAGGGAGGCAGGAGAAGGCACTATCGCCAGATCTGGTTCTGTGTGAGTGCGCGCAAGTAAGAGTCTGGCTGATCAGAGGTGTCTAGTTGGTTTGTAGATGTTTGTCATTATTGAGGTATGTGGGGTCAATGTTGTGTACATGTTGTGTGGACTATTCCTTATGTGAACAGTCAATCTTGAACTGTCAGGAGATCCCAGCTCCCCCTCCTCCATAAGGCAACACAAGCAACCCCAGACTGTTTTTGGCCTAGTTAGGGCTCGTTATTGAGGTACAGCATGGATCCTTGCACAATGAAAAAAAGACCCATCTCTGACCATACCCTTGGCCACTTAGGGCATTATGTGTAGCACCTAAAGCGTGATGGGGGGGGATGCTTGCAAATAGTCTAAGCACTGCCAATAGCTCAGGTAGCATTTTAACCCTTTGTTTTTCACTTTTTACACCCACTGTGCCACTCTCGACAAAGGCCCACATAATGCTAATGAGTCCTGACCCTGTTCCTCATATGCACAGTCCATACCGAACTGCCCGGAGAGCCCCCTCTCTCACACAAGCAACCCCAGGCCAGTTTCCTCCTAGTTCTACCTTGTCAGTGAGGTATGGCTTGGATGCTATGGCACAGTGTGTAAGGGATTAAGTGATTAAAGCTCTTACAACAGAATTTTTCCTTTATAGATAATCTTGCTCTTAGCTCTTTTTCTTCATTAGATTTTAAAGACTTGCACGATCACTGTACACTCAACATTTGATATATTACATTTTTGATACCAACTTACATCACCATAGTTTGGTTTACAAGTTAAAACTTCATAGGCTTATACCTGCTGTATATTGTTAAATAAAGGGGATGCATGTTTAAAGACAGAGAAGCCCTTAAATACTATAAAAGAGGAAGATGGAGAGGTATATTTTCCGGCTACATTAATTACCTTGTAATGTCATTGTTACCTTATATAGAACCTTTATGCACATCACACTACCTCTGAAATCCTCCCAGCTGGCTGCCAGGAAAAGAGCAACCTTTAAAACACCTTTGTCTTCTACACAGAATACTTCAATTACCCACTGAACCTTGTTACAAAACTGTTGTCCCTTACCAATGGACAAGTCGTCTAAGGTCCGCAAACTAGTGTCAACCCACGTACTCAGATACAGAAGATCTATCAGCACAGGCCTCCATGTCCAGGGTTCCTCCGTCCCTGTAGGAATTCCCTCCGACTTCAACAGAAAGTGGAAAATAGCCACCTCAAATTCAGAGTCTCCTTTAAGACTTCTCTATTAATCCTGGGATTGGGGTAATCATTGCATTTCAGGACTGCCCTTTGCAGCTGGGCTCTAAACCCACCCCGTCAGGTGCCTAAACCAACTTTGCCTCTTCACCAAGGCTCTCGGAGCTCTTGTCTTTTAAGACTTTACAATGGTATTGAGTTACTATATTACAACTCCTTATTTACGGATGTGGTTGATTCCTCCTGGATGAAGCTCTTCACCTTATGTTCCAACAAACGTCCTATTTTGCACCACTTCGAACCTTTTATGTGTCCCTTTATCCAAAGTGCTCTGAGGTCACCAAATCGATCTTTAGTAGCGCATTACAAAACCCTTAGTGCTATATGGAAAATGTATTCTTGCTGATATGTATCGTAACCAGCTTCTTGAATATCTTGACATTTTTTAAATATTCAAATGGTCCTCTCACTGGTCAGAACAAGTCTTTCAAGGGTAACATTTTGAGCCAATTGGTACTGGGTAAATTGTACCGCACTGACCATTGAACTCGCTTAATTCTAAATGTTGGTGTCTGAAGGGACAGAAAAGTGGGCACTCGCTTTGTTGCTCCTTTTTATTGTCTGCTTTTATAACGTTGGTTTCAAAGACACAAGTTGAACTTAAACCGCAATCTAGCAGGATTCCCAGACACCCAAGGAGTCGCAGCTATAGGAGGCAAGGCATAATCCACAGTTTGTCCAAAGGTAAGAGAAAATCATACCACTTTGAAGAGGGAGTGTCTTCGCTTTCCACAAGCAAAGTAAGATCGTTTCTAATTTTCCCTCAAATAAAACAAACTCTTAAGTTTTACAAATTAACCAATGCAGCAGAGTCTTGTTGGAGTCGCGTCTCTCGTGTTAAATATGTGCCTTGGACAGATGGCACTCCCCTTTTACATTGCAGAAGAGCACAAGAATCGACGAAGCGCAGTCATTTGTGAAATTGTTGCTTAGCATAGCAAGACATGTTTGCTAATTGGGTACATGCTGAAATACTGCTTCCAGCGCATAGACTCCTATTGTCAGTGGTGTCTAATTTGAGCACGTTTGTTGATGATGGCAAACAAGTTTCTGCGGGAGTATATCTATTTGTTTATCCATCGCAGCATCCTAAATAGTCGGAACAATTGAAATACCCACCTGCGGTCATAAAAGAATAATTCAGAATGCTTTTGTTTTGTGCTCCATTTGCCACAACAGAGACATGCAGAATGGAGCCCCCTGGTGCAGCCGCTTCCGAAACATGTGCAGTCACAGGAGGACTGGAAAGCTCGAGCTGTCATCCCCCTTGCTCTGCCTGTACTGGAATCTTTTTCTCATCTTGCTTAAATATTTCATACTTTTTATAACGGTTTCATTTCCACTGACATGCCTATTTTTCATTCTTTTGTCTTGTTTTTCGTTCTCTTTGGAAGTAGAATGTATTGCTTTTTTATGGCATGGTGAAATTGCAGCTTTTCAAGATAAGTTGCTTTGACAACAGGGAAGATTTGGTACTTTTGTTTAGTTGTTTTTTGTTGTTATTTTTTTAGCTTTTCCTGCTTGTGGGAGGCTGAGGTGTAGTCTTGCAGGGTTACTGGTGTGGCTAATGTATGTATTGTTGGGCCACTCTGGCACTCTTTATGGTAAAAAATAAATGCATTTTATTTAGGTATAAAGTACTAAGAAACAAGGGGATCTTATGAGGAAATGACCGGTTCATCCTGATATGTCACTCAAGGGTTGAGACTAGAATTGCCCAGACCCGTGTGTGTACGTGATTACTTTTAATCTTAAATAAGTAAGTTTATTTGCAGATTAATTAAAATCGTTGCAATTTTAGGCTATACAAAAAAATGAATCGAAAGTTATTACTGAAGGGAAACATTATTGATTAAAAGAGTTTGTACTTAAAAGCATCTTACAGTGCGAAAACAATAATCTAAAACTTTATGACTAATAGTTAAGTGCTCCATGCCCAGGTTTTTACAAGTGATTTTATGCCAACTTCTGCTTGAGAGGTGGTTGAGAAACACCATGTGAGTAAAAGAATTTCAGTATTGGAGCATTGTGCTATGCCAAAAAGGTATCCTCGTGCATTACAACCAGTAGTCCATAAAGTGCTCCATACACAGGAGCTCCCATGAGGATTTTCCAGTTTCTTCTTGGGGGACCTCAAATAATTTGCAGGCTTATTGGTGTAATATTGGCTCTTGTGGACTGGACAGCTCAGAAACCTGAGGCATACTTTTAATGAAAAAAGGGATCTTTGCTTCCATGGGTTTGACCTCGTGTTGCTAAGCATCAGTAGCGTGTGAACTTGACTGTTCTACCAATGCTCCCCGAATTGCCTCGTTAGTATACTGGCATGACTGACCTTCCTCTGACACTGACTAGAAGAGCCATGGGGTCTCTCTCCTTGTTGGCAACATTCCTATGACGGCTACTACATATTTTTTGTAATCACATTGTCTTTCTGGCATCCTCGCACACATTCTGATTCAGTGGGCGTATTAACCAGTGGCACCCTTACACATCTCTATCTCGACTGCTGAACGTGACGATTAGTAGCCAGCCCACAAGTATCCTGGCTAGGTCTCCTTGGTTGTTCTGCTCCAAATAAAGTGTTACATTTTATTTACCTAAGTCCTGTTTTAAAAAGCATCCATGAGCAAAGCTTCTCTGCTCAGAACTTCTTGTATGACTTATGAAGTCTGAAAGAGATGCACTAGTTTAGTCGGCATACTGAGCCTGCATACTGAGGACCACCTTCTACTTTAGGTCAGGAAGCTCTTGAACTGCCACCCGATATTGTCTCAATGCCTCTGCTTGTCTGGAAATATTCCTATGCTGAAGTTCTCTTTTGCCAAGCTCTGTGTTTTTTTTTTATAGTGCGTACTAATGCTTCCTGGATGGTGTCTCGTTTGAGAAGAGCACACAAGAAGCAGTGGTACACTCGCTTCTCACCTCCCAGGGTGGTAGCGGTGTTGAGAATGTAGTATTTGTTTAATTCATCTCACTTCTTTGTAATCCTTCCTCTCCCCAAACAGTCAGTAATGTTTTCCACAGCATTACTATTGGAGTTCTGATTTATTGGCAAGGCTATAGCATGTTACCATATGGTTTACAAATTCAGCTAATTTGGTATCTTCTTTCTTGGAATACCACAAACATCTCATTAGAGCAAGAATGCACTGCAGGGTCTTTCTAAAAATAAGCCAGTAGTGGTGTAAGTCTGTATCCGCTTCATGGTTTCAGGATGTTCACTTATTTCACTGCTGGGAATAATTTGGTAATCTTAATACACTCTTGTTAGTGGATTAGGGCACTGCTTGGCTCTTGTTCTCAAGTCAATTGTTTAAATGGCTTGATTCTCAGGAAAGTAAGTAGTGATGTTAACTGCACTCAACAAACCCTCTTAAGAAATATGCAGGCATGTAGAGCTGAGGAAAGTGTATGGAGTGGATATTGGATCTTTATACTTAGGTTACTTTCAAAAATATTTGCACAGGGTTGCATCCGGTAATCAAGTAAAGCTCAGCTGTCTAGACAGTCTTACTTTCCAAGTATGCTCGATCTGGAAGGCGGGTGGGGGTCTTTTATTCTGTGATAGCCTAGTTACTTTCACAAGCCATCTCATCTAATTTAATTCTGAGTCAGTGGAAAGTACAGAAGTTAGTCATGATTATTAACAAGATCCCCAGTGATCACAATAAACCTCTACAGAGCATCTACAGTGATTTGTTCGCTTGGATGACTTCTATCATTCTTTTCAAAAAACTTTTTGTTACATTTTCCTTTCTATAAAGAACACGAAAACATTTTGAAGCATTCAGAGCCGTATGGCTCGCACCACACATTGTACGGTATAAATGACAACAGAAAACTGGCAGTGCACACTCGGCATCCCTCACTCAAGGACACCCAAATTCTTGTGTGCAGTGTCCAAGGCCATACAAAATGGGGCAGTGGAATAGGACAGTTTCTGTCATGAGGACAGCCTCTACTCAAATACATTTCGATTTCAAGCAATTTTTTTTACGTATTTCCAAAAGAAAAAGACAAAGAAGCAGCAAACGATGTACAGAGAAAAAAGCAATTAATGGGAGACATCACCTGGGTAGAAATGAAACAATATCAGCAATATGATAGGCAGGTAGTTTTGTTGCAAACGGAGTACGAAAAGTATGGAGTACAAAGTACAAGGTAATACAAGGCACTGTACACTAATGAGAATAAATGTTCTATTCTACTGTTGCACAAACATCCACGGATCTGGTAAGGTCTTTCATAGTAAGAGCAGCTGATCCCGCCATGTGCGGACAAGTTTATCTTTGGTTGCCAACAAACCCAATGCTAGGAGCCCTTCCCAAGGCATGTTCCTGATCGCTCCCATGATTCCCTCGCCGGAAATTGGAAAATATAAAGTTGCACTGTCTTTGGGTGTTAATCTGGGGAGGGGAAATCACCAAGAAGACTTCTGTTATTCTTTTCTCTCTTACCCAACTGGTTCTGAATGTCCTACAGTCGCATTCACAACTAGAAAAGTGCCTCACAAAGAGAGCTGAAGCTTTAATCTTAATTGTGACCCTTTGTGTACATTGGGGTGCCCACATTCACATCGCCCTTTTATCAGTCACCAATTATTACATGCAGGTTGTAGCTGTTTTTCCACATATCAATCAATATGATCTAAAAATTAGCTTCCCTATGCACTTCCTCTTCTTTAGATGGTGCCTTCTTTTCTCTCTTCCTTTCCTGGTAAAGGTTGTTAATATATTTTGGGTGCCAGTAATTAACCGTAAGCCAGTAGGTCTTGCATATAGGACTTTTTGAAAAATAGGTGTGCACTATTTTTTCTTTTTTATTTACTGTTCGCCGATGAGATGTAGATTAAAAGATAAAATGTAGCAAGAAAACTTTTTTTTTTTTAAGGTGGTGGGGTGGAAGCAACACAGAGGGCATGGGGAGGCTTAAGCAGCAAAGATGACAGGGAAGGACTGCAGCAACACAGAGCACGGTTGGGGGGAAGCATCATGGAGGGTGCTGTGAAGCGACACAAAGGTGCAGATAGGGGTAGGAAATCCATGCCCGAGGGCATAAATGGGCTGAAGCAACATGGGTGGGGAGAAACAGGGAGGACTGGGAGAATTACACAACACAGGGACATAGTGGAGTGTGGTGGCAAGAGGGGTAGAAGCAAGGGGGTGCGGTGAGAAAGGAAGTGGGTGAGAAGTGCACCATGGTGAGCGCACCTCTGAGTAGGTCTGGGAAGAGCATATGGGTAAGAGACAGCAGCCCAGAGCATAGCAGAAGGGGAACATAAATTCATGTGTGAGGCAGCTGGAAAACACATGCACTGTCCTGGAGTGATTATCCAAAAAAAGAAGAGTAGTGCTTGAAAAGTAAGCAGTGGAAGGACACAAGTAAATAGCTATGCTGCAGGGGATGGACATAAAATAGAAAGGGAAGGAAAACTTTAACTAGCTAATGAATATGAAGCAAGCAAATGAGTGACAATAAATCCAACCAGTGGTAAGTAATGGGCATGCTCTAAGCTTCTCTAAGATCTTTTTGAAAACCAGCTTATGTTGTCTGGTGCACGAGACCTAAAGAATAGCATGCCACACATGCCATTGACAATTGACTTAAACCAATGCATCAAGTGTAGTTGATAGTGGTTGGTGACTGGCCCAGAGTGAATATGATAATGTCTGAAACATTTCGAGCTGATGTCTGTGCTGTTTTTTTCGATGGATTAAGGCCCAGATCTCTGTATTGTGGTGAATGTATGACATTGTTCTGCATTCTGTCCTTCAATTGTGCTTTTTTGCATTTGTCACCCCGAGTGGGATGGGTATGTTCAGACGAGGGTCCTGTGCTCTAAATGCCACTGGAGTGGAGAGAAACCATCTCCTGTCTATGCTTAAGACTGGCCACTATCAAATATGACCCTTGCCTTTGGTTCATGATATAAGCTGTTGTTCCTTGGGAAGAGAAATTTTGCACCATACATAATCTCCGAGTTGACAGTAGTAACTCCTAACTAAATGTTATCACTTCATCTCCATACCACAATGTACCTCTGAACCCACTCACCTGGGTACTGGCGTTGCTCATGGCTCAACCACCTCCGTCCTCTTTAACATCTGCTTAGTCGTCCGGGATTGATTTAATCCTGTGGTCTGTTTTGCTTCAACTACTCCAGTATCATATGCATTCTGATGATCAGGTTGTGACCATGCTTGGCGTCTGTGAAATCCGGTTGACTGCCAACCATCCTAACTGAACCTAGTGCAAACAGAAATCCTCATATGTTAAAACTGGTCATTTACACCAGGGTTCTAAGCTTGTCCTGCAGATGTTGGACCAAAACCCCTCAGTGAGCACCGCGAGAAGCCTTGGAATCCTTGCTGCAGATGCTGGATTGGGAAGACAAATAGATGGTGTAATGAAGCCCTCTTCCACTTCGCCTAGACTTGTTTGACTGATATTCATCTAACTAGTCTCTCTGTACAGACAAACCACATCAGCGCTTGTGCTCGCTTCTAGTCTGTGCTCTGCGTTACATAGGAACCCAAAACACCCCTTAAACAAATTACAACAGGTGCAGATCTCATCAGCTTGGCTACTCCCACACTGGAAATGCATGGTCCTCCTGACTTTGCACTGAATTCCAGTTTATCGGCTAATTGCATTCAGAGAACTATGCATAACACACTGATCTGTGCAAGGATTGGGACCAATATTGCTTCAAAAATATTTTAGACCCACCATCCAAGTTGGAGTCTTAAATCTAGTGTCCTATTAGAATTCAAAGTGTTACCTTTGCAGCTTGCTTTTTCTCCATTCAAGCCAGCAAACTGGAATTCCTTTCCAATTTAGGTAATGAAACTGTAAAACATTCCTAAAGCAAGGGGATTTGAAGTTTTCAAATCCACAAGACTGCACCTTTTCTCTACATGACTGCAAAATTCCTGACTGAAGGAGAGTACACCTCATTGGTGATAATCACTAATCCAGTTATTTATCAGCATAAACTGCAATCTATCACGTCTCACATGCCCTATAAATATGCACACATACTGACAACATTCAGTCATACTGACAACATTCAGTTTACCACAACACTACCGGACCACCTGATGATCAGTCCCTCGCATGCCTCGTCAAGCCCTTCCAACATAGGTCAGCCTATAACCAACACCTCTCCAACCAAACATACAAGCACACATGTAATTGAGCCAAGCAATGTGCCTTGATGCCATGACTAATCCCATGCTTTACAAATGCCTGAAAACATAATGCTTGCTAGTTTAAAATTCCGTCAAACCTAGCATTTTAGTATGTTAGTCACTAGTAAGATCAAACTCATAACGATGATGATGAGCAGTCATAGCAGAGGACGGCGGTATCATTTTGGTTAGCTTCGTAGAAAGATAAAGAATGTGCATATTTGTTTCTATATATGAATTACCACAAATATATTTGCACTTTTGAACATAATATCCCTCCCAAGATGATATGTTAGATTCTGGATAAAATGATCCCTCTTCTAGTATGTAACCAACTGTCACAAATGGGATTGTTAATTTGGAAAGGGGTTCCCCTAACAAGTCCATAAACCCAATCTGGTTTGGTGAAAACACAGACTTGAAAAAAATATCTTCTCAACCCCAGTAGCTATGGCTCAATCAGCAGCCAATCCCAAGAGAAGTGTGGGCTAAGTTCAAGCAATACCAGCAACTTAAAGGTAAAGAACACTGCACAATAAAATAGACAAACTGATTTAGCAAAATATAGACAAATGTAATGAGAAAAAAGACACTAAAATCATCAAAATGGACTAAGGGTGGGCTGGAGATAATACATTTGTAAAATTTAATTCTGAGGCAAAAAGCACTTATGTAAAAGTTTAGCATTAAGGAAAACAACAGATCAAGGTCGACCGTGACCTTGATACAATTTCAGGCTGACCCTGATGGAGCAGAGGTCGTTTACTCTAAGCTGGTCAAAGCTTTGTCTCAAACTGCAGGGGAGGCTTTATCTGGTCAGTCTTGCAGCCCCTAGTTTCCACAGGGCAGGCTTCTGGGCACTAGGTCTCTTTCTAGACAGGTCTCCTGCAGGGTCTCGTTTTCATTAGTCAGCTGGGCACTCTTTGAGCAAGGTGACCTGCTGCTTTTTGTGTCCCTGAAGCAGGAAATCAGTGGTCAGTTCCTTGACTCTTGGAGAGCAATTCTAGTCCCTCTGTACCAGCAGAATTCAGAAATTATTGAGTCCTTTTATTAATTCTCTTCTTCCAATAGCAGCAAGGAGTCAGAACACTTGATTTCTTCTACCAGCAGGCCCTCCTTTCAACTGAGTCTTCCTAGGTCCAGGAATGTTCCGAGGAGGAGATAGTGGAGGTGCCATATTTATCCTGTGCACTTGCTGTTGATTGGAGAAATTCCGACACCCAGTCCTACCAATTTACCATAGCCCCCACCTCCTTTCTCAGCACTTACTGTAATATTACCAAGGAACCCCTATTTCAAATTGGCATGTCCTAGCTGCAACCAAGGAAGCCTGTCTTCAGCCTCTTGGGCACTTCCCTAACCTGACAGGGCCAAAAATGTTTTTTCACTCCTACCATCTAGGATGGTTCTAGAGTGTGAATAGAATAATTCCTCCCTTTCATCCCGAAGTCAAAAAAGGTAATGCTAAAGCTGGCCTTTATTCTGCCAGCGTATTCTTGCCCAGATAACTAATCTCTTTAAGTGATCAGCAGTTGACAGCCGTAGGCCTTTCCTGAGCCAATAGGAAAGCTATTGTCCTCGGAACCACAGTTATCTCTCCCAGCCAAGGATGTGTATTCCTGCTCTGAAGGTTTGGTAAGTGCCAGAACTGGTTTTAAAGCAGTTGTGGCTTAGGCATTTTAAGGTGCATTTTTACTAAATTTATTTTCTCCTTGAGTTATAAAAATGTGATTTCACAATTCAACTAGAGTTCAACAACTAATTAGCAAATAGCTTTGAAGAATTGTTCTTACCTAAGTGAAGGTGGAAAATAAAGATTTTAATTTACACCATGGTTGGTCAGTGAAAAGTCAAAACTGGCTTGCATAGTGATACAGATTTTGGGATATATTTCTCTGTGAGGACACACTAACTCCAATATGTAGTGAGTCCTATTTTTATAAATTTGCCCCATCCTCTGTGGGCTTACAAAGGCAAACTTCAGGGGTCACTTATGACTAAATAACAAATAGGCCTTTCCTTCATTGCAAAGGCATTATTCCCTGTCATGCATCACTGTAGTGCTTTTAAACTGCAGCCTATGCAGAGCACAATGATGCTCCTCGCAGAACTACTTTTTTGTAATCTGCATGAGTGGTTTATTACACACTGCAGCCTATATATGAAATGTAACTTTCTATGCTATAGGTGCATGTAAGGCAACATTTACAATGGGCTTATAGGGAAGTTAAATAGGCAAAATAGGGAGTGCCAATGTACAGCGTATGTTTTAGAGTGGAAGCACAGGCAGTGTACTACTGTTTAGCAGCCGTAAAGTGCACAAAGCCTTTAAGCCAACAACAGTAGGGCCCAGGAAAAATCTGGGGTGACCAGGCGCGCAACACCCATTGGCCTCAAAGGGCTTCAGTCCCTCCCCCTCCTCCACCCCCACCCCCCCCCCCCCCGCCCCCGTCGTGTGTGGCAGCACGGGATGAGACACTTCACTTCACGGGCCCGCTCACAGCCGCACTCGAGCACTTCACATGTCTTTAAAAGACCTTGTGCATGTTAATGGGGCTTTGTTGTTTTTTCACCCCTTCTAAGAGCCCAGCTCGACTCTGCCGATTGCGACTCTGCCGATTGCCTCAAGATTCCTCTGAGTGTCTGGTCTGTGCATTTACCTATCCATGGCTAGGGTTATAAGGCAGTCCCTTTCGGCCTGGAGCCACGTAACTCAATGGAATGAAGCTCACCACCGAAGCGCTCACAATATCGGTTGTGACTTTGCGATGTCAGCACACTGATCTGGAAATGTTGATTGGTCAGGACAGAGAGGCTTTTGTCTTTCCACATGTGAAGTGAAGAAGCCTAACTTGATCTGGGCCTCTCCTAGAGTAAGGCCTAAATTTGGAAGACTTTTCTAACCAAGCAGCCGCCGAGGGGCACAGCAGGTCATGTCATCTACAGCTCAAGTACTGATGAAGTGCAGACCTTGCACATGGGAAGTCTTCCAGGGCCCTCATCCCTCTGGAATAGGCTAATGAAAGATTGGAGACCCCCCTTCTGTGTTGGCATGATGGCTGACGAGGCTCCTGATTTTCGACATTTTCCAATCTGCACTGGTAGCCTTTGGAGCTGTGGGCTTCCCAAAGTTCGGGGTTCCAACACTAACTGCTTGTGGAGGCTGACATCTACTCTTTAGGCTTTGCTGGTCTTTTGCGTAAAAGTAAACATTCTGTGTAGGCCTCTGAAACCACGTGCTATGAAGGTCCCTCGGGATGATGAGAGGCAGCCCTGTCAGACACCAGCTGCTCTAGCTCCGTTGGCATGAATGACAGAGAGCTTAATGGGACAGAGTGCTAAACAGTCTTGATGTCTGCAGAGCTGCAACCCTCTGGAAGGAATGAAGCAAGGAGATATGCTGAAGCATGTGGAACTGTTCATAGGCCCCCTTTCTGAAGCTAAGGTTGCCTCTCTGTGGAGCTCTTCAACCAGTCTGTAAAGGGAGCACACCTTAAACTAGCCATACACAATCTTCAGAGCATGTGCAGTACATTTACTAGTGCAAGCACAAAC
Organism: Lissotriton vulgaris; assembly: GCF_964263255.1. Taxonomy (NCBI): domain Eukaryota; kingdom Metazoa; phylum Chordata; class Amphibia; order Caudata; family Salamandridae; genus Lissotriton; species Lissotriton vulgaris. The sequence continues at coordinate 530,296,478 of NC_141691.1, read as the reverse complement.
ACACACATGGAAGCTGTAGTGTATGCGAAAGCACGGTTGGCTTATTTCACCAATACAAAACTAACGGAACGTAGTGAACAGCGGTGCACACCTAATACACATAGAACTGTCATAGTTGTGGCAGTTCCTGTGCAAGATTTCTACATAGATATCAAACAGTTACTTCAGGAGCAGAAACAGTGTATGTAGCTCAAATATGTAGAAGAGTAATACATTGCAGAGATGTGCTTCTATTGCAGGAAAAGTAGTGTTGCAACCATTATATGATGTAAGCATGAGTGTGTCGCTCACATTTTATTATATATGTATGAGAAAAAAATTGCTACCATGTTGCTCTGCATTTTCTGTTTTTTATGAGGGGAGGGTATAATGATGCCTCCACTGATGTAACCATTATTTAATAAGAAATGTAGATTGCCATTGATAGAACTTTATCTATATTGTGCAAGCCGAAAGCCTGCACTGCTGCTGTCGCTGCTACACCTGCTGTCTGTGAGGGAAGTTAGCACCATTCTTCTGCTATACATTTAAAAGTTATGGTTCACATGTACAATTCACTGATTGTGATCCTGCAAGAAATAGAATTATTAGTTGGGGTGGATGGAAGTCTACACAAGTAATAAGGTCACTAACTTGCTCGCTCCAGTCAAAGGTTACAGTAATTTAAACCTGAGCTATGCCACATAGCAGTAGACAGCCTTAACTGAAGGAAAATGTTTAAAGCAGTTAGAAGTTTCAAAACAGTCAACATGTCAAAACACAATCAATGTCCCATTTCAATTTATAAAAGAAAAGAAAAATGTAATAAGCAAAATAAAAGCAAATGACTAAAATCCAATAAGGGGAAACGGATATATGATTTATTTTAATTTAAGTGAAAAAGTCCAAAGAAAAAATAAGTGAAGCGCCAATGGTAGTCTATGGTTGCAGTTGACCGGTATCTAGGTGTGATTTCAGGCCGACCACAATGGAGTGCAAGTTGAATATACCAAGTATGTTAGTCCCTGTTGAAGATTTTACTGTGGAACTTCGTCTCTGAAATGAAAGTCTGAATACTCGACAAGACTGGATAGACTCTTATTGAGGTCCAGCTGAGCACTTGGTTTGGTTGGGAAAAAGCTCCAAGTAGGAAAATTCGATGTTTCCGGACCCTAGTTGCACCTTTGCACAATCAAGATTTCTATGTTTGGACTTAGTCTCTTTTACAGAGCTCAGAATCCTCCAGTGGGACGAGATTGCAGGATATACCCTATAAGAGCTCCATGGGCCCGGAATTGTTCTTGCTCAGGGCCTGCTGAAACACATTTGCTGCTGTAGAGAAGCTCTGAGTGAAAGAAACCTGTTTTTTCTGCCTAGCAAAGTCACGCCTTGGGTGGGTTGGCTTGGGTGGTTGGTCCCGGTCTTCTAGTGGTCTGAATGTCCAAATATTTCTAAGTCACAGCTTTGAAGAGTTGGTAGGAAAAGAAAAGTTAGACTTAACCAACAATCTCAGGAACAAAAACTGGAATGGGTGGTAGGGGGTTAGAGGACCAAGATAGGTTTCAGCAGAGGCCACCAGCAGGGTCCATTCCGGGTCTAGTTGCAACTGGTCGGGTGATAACTTCAGGAAAAGGCCCCTTGCAGTTTGTTGTACCCCTGTAACCATACAGGAGGTCAGCCAGCTGACCTTTGGAGTCAATTTCTTTGTCCAGGGTACAAGTAGGAGCAGGTCCAGCCATCAGGTCTCCTCATAGGTCTCAACAGCCAGTGCAGCCCTTTTCTATTTTTGCACCGTTCCAGAAAGTCCTCTCAGGATGATGCGTTGGTGTGCCACGTTTATGATTGGTCCTGGGGGTGACCTTGGCTCTTTTCTAGCCAATGGGTCAATGTTCTGGGGGGCAACCGTACCCACTTTTGTAGTTTTTCTGTGGGCCCTACTGCAAACAGTCCTACCACCAATGTAAAAACAGTAAATTAATACTTGTGGCGAACTTCCATCCACTCCAACTAATAATTCACTTTTTTACAGGTCCTAATTCTAATTTGTACATTTTAGTGCTTTTTTTTGTTTTAATTCCTAACCGTAACTGTACTTTGTGTTTTTAGGTGAATACACACACATACTCACAAGTAATTGATGTGTTTAGAAAAAATTTTGTTATCTAAAATAGGGTGACAAATCAATCGACAGATGGTACCCACAGGTAAGTACCTTCTAGAAAATGTTAACAAAATTAGAAGTTACTATCCGAGTAGAGCCCTGTTTACAGTTTATCATTGGTGTTTAGGCCTAATTCCAAGTCCTTTAATGGCGGCTTTTATTCATTTATGTTTTACTTCCGTTATCACTTGCAGAGTTTTTGCCCTGCTGAACGTTATGGCTCTGTCGACACTAAACTTAAGAATAGTGACTGCATTTGTGTCGAGACTAGTTTTGTTGTTGCGGGGATAATTTTAATGGATATGTTTTGCCTTCTTTAAACCACCACATCGTGCGACGCCGCAGGCTGACTTTTTTCTGCGAGCCTTGATTTCTTTGCATTGCTTGGAAGCTGTTTGAATGGCTTCCCCAGTCCGCGTTGTGCGATATGAAGTGGAGGGCCGAACGCTTTCCCCATTTGCCGGCGACTTTTTTTGTGTGCAGATGTGTCTACTGTGAAGAAATAAGACAACAGAACTACGCAATCCACGCCGTAGCAAATGCCACAGAGGTCCGAATATGAAATCTGATTTACAGCTCGCTGAGTTATTTGAAATTCAAAATGCTACATAAGGGCCTTTTCCACAACCTTCTGTGGGATGGTTACCATGGCACAATGCATCTTTACTCTCACAACCTGTGAATGAATGTTACGTTGTCAGCATTTGTGCAGCCCCTTCTAGCATCGCGTTTTCTCAATCGGGTTGCCCTTGTTTTTCACAGTTCTTTGATTCCCATCCTTCGGCTGTGCATGGCTGTTTGCTGCTTCGGGATCAGCAGAGATCGGTTAAGTGTCTCGTTCAGCAGTGTCTCACGTTGACGTGCCCCCGATCCGACGCCTTGCAGCTTGAATACCGACCGGCTCAAGCAGCACCTTGTGTGGTGGCCTCAGAAGGCGCTGCCGACAGATGGACGGCGCCAGTGCTGTGTGTTCCAGCTGCTCCCCTCTCGTGCAGGCAGATTAGTTTACTTGCAGGGCAAAACGCATGGCTCTGCAGTTGCAAATTTGCTTTCTGTCTTTATATCATAAAAATATGAAAACATATGGTACAGCGGCGTGGGTGCCATGTGCCGAACATCAGAAAGGAAACGGCCCCCTGCACCTTGTTTGGGTAGCGAAATACAGGCATTTCTAGAACTTCTTTATTTACATTGTCAAATAAATAACATAATAAAGTGTGAATCACAGCTCTGCACAGGTTCCATACTCATAATCCTTTTTCACAGACATTTTATTTTACAGTCTTGTTTTAACTATTCGGTCTCCAAAATATACAATGCAAAGGGCATGCCCATCGCAGGCCCTTTGTTGTCCAATACATACAAGTGTACAAAAGCGTGATGCGTGGAATGTTTGAATTGATCTCAGCCACTGGTAACCCTGTAAGTGGAGCAGTGAAAGACTGGTTTCATGGTTATCACGCCTCATCAGTCCGCTATGGTTTGGTTCTCTGGTAGCCCTTGTGCATGCGACCCTTGTCTAGGTATATCCGTCCCACTTAGGGTGTTGCGATAAAGCACACAAAAACTTGATTGATAGAGTGCTTGTATTAATCTCACTATTGGCAATTACTCTGCGCTGCATTCCAGACCATTGTTAGTTTACACACCGCGCTATCTCAGTTTTAACCCAGCCATATGCAAATCAGTGTTGACCATGCTTCAATAGTAACAGTCGAGCCCGAACTGCCAGGCCAGGTCCTCCCTGACCTGGAGTTCAAACAACCAAGAAGAGTTTCAGCTTTTTAGGGCTCATCAGTTGGGTTACCTTGGTTGCTGTGGCACAGTTTTTACAGGACCCATGTCTGAGCATACCCTGCTTGAGGACCTGGCCTGGCAGTTCACTGTAGACTGTTCCTATTGAAGGAGGGTCAATATTGACGTGCATATGGCTGGGGCAAACTGTGGTGGCATGATCTGCAAAATAACAATAAGCTGGGATGTGTTCCCGAGTAATTACATGTGGCTCAGATTAATTCAAGCATTCCATCCATCGCATTTCTGTGCAACGTCTTAAGTGGGGCAGGTATGCCCAGAGATTGGCCCCATGCATACTGTACCACTGAAACCAAGCTATTCCTGCCCCATACGCCTTAGCATGGGCGAAACTGGTCTTGAGTTGCTTCAGCCCTGGTTCAGGGAGGACCAAGTCTGGCAGTTTGGACTGGACTGTTCTTCTTGCAGCATGGCCAAAACTCATTTGCATATGGCTGGGTTCAAACTGAGGTGGCATAGAGTGCAAAATATTCATGAGCTTGGTGGCGTCCTTGCATAATTACCAGTGGCTGGGATTAATTCAAGCATTCCATCCATCACGTTTTATATACTTGAGTCCAATAGCACACTCAGTAATGCAATTCTTCAATCGATCAGGTCGCTCCTATCCCAAAGCATTTTCAAACACTGTTATCATCCTCCACGGAACCTTCCATAGTCACTCGGCTGTGTGCGTGCTCCCTCATGATCCACAGCCAAACAAGTAATCATTTTCCCCAGTTTCCAAATCAAGTAACACCCTTTCATCCCTCTGCACCGCCCTTAATAAACGCCCCTTTGCAACAGCCCATTCTGTTAATTGCTGAGTTCAAATCTGAGGAGTACCGGGACAGGAATCGTTATAAGCCTTTTAGCCAGCTGCAGACCAAGTGCTGCACACCTGTTTCATATTTTGCGACCTTTCTTAAGACTTGGTACTAGTACAGCCATAATTGGGGTCCAGGGGCCCTCGGCCAGAGTGTCCTTGTTCCTGCTGCACTGCATAGCTGGAAAGCTATATAACTCATCTAGATTATGAGTTTACTCACCAGCATGGATATTTCACAGGATTGACTTGTGGACCATTTTGTAATCCAAATCAGTAATCGAAGAGTGAGTCTGAGCTCATGTAACTAGATAGCAGCGTGACATGAGGAAAGCCAGGCAGCCCAAGAACGGTCTAAAATATATATATTATTGTTTTTTGAGGTATTTATTAAAAGTAAGCTTGCTTGAGGAAGAAGCTGTGTGCTGGTCAGAGCAGCAAAAACACATCAAAATGATACATGAGCTGGGAGAGGCGTTTGTGAGAGAGAGCTGGACTCCATGCCCCAGAAGACCCTGCGGGTTGAGGAGGGGCCCTGTCAATAGGCCTTGCGCTATAAAGAGCTCATTCCCTCCCGCCGCGCAGGATGCATTTGATTTGGGATAAGATGCCTAGAAGGGGCTGACCGGTTTGAGTTGGTTCAGTTTATGTTAGCAATGCATTAACTTAAGGTAGACCAAACTCTGCTAACTAATTCCCGCTCAGATAAAGGAACCCAGTCTCCATTTTTAGAAGCTCTCTAGGACAGTAGTTATAAGTAATAGGTGTTGTCATTTAATTCAGGAGTTCATTTAGGTTTCCCATAGTACTCATGTGGATGGTAGTTTTCTACCTCTAGCTCCAGCCCTTCAATATTTAGGGTTTGACAGGTAATTTTCTCTGAATATTTAAATCCAGGCTACTAGTAAACATACTGCCATCGTCCCTATATAGTCCAATTATTCGGTTCCTGGTAACTGCCTCATTATCCGTTAGCTGCCTTTGTTTTTTTCTTTATTGATGTAATTCATTGACGATTGTTCTGTGCAGCTCGTGATGTTTAACAGTACTGGAAAAACAACGTTCATGGGGCAAGGTTGGACCAGTCTTTCTAGTTTTAGAAGGGAGGTGAAGTAATCAATTCTGCAGATAATACTTGGTAAGCTGCTGTTTTTCTTATTATTATCTCACTTGTAATAATAACGTTTTCAGGGCCTATAATATAAACTTGCATTTATTAACTTTACACTGTGTGACTGGATTGGCGACTCAGCATACCACAATCAAATTAAGCAGTAATGTCCGATGGTAGAAGGATACCGTTGCAAATTAAATAAAATGAAAATTAAATATTTTGAGCGCTCTACTACCCCAGGGTGTCTAGGGGCAATCGGTACATTTTAAGAACAGAACAAATGCAATTTTCAAAACTGTTCAAACTAGATATTTCATCCTTTGCCATTGACTTGTAAAATGGCCATGTGACTTATTTAGGATAGCAAAGTGTTGGGCGTAAATACTGTATTAGTTGTGACTGCTATATTTTACCTTGTTCTATCCTCTCCAATGACAAAGATTGTGCTTTCACTTTTGTGGTAAATGGTAACTAAACAGTACAAACAATGCCTGTAAGTTTTTCCTTCCGACCAACAAACGCGGAATTCCCAAAAAACAGAACAGTACCCTGAATTTAATCATGCTATATTTTGAGTTAAATGTTCAAGTGAGGAGGATTTGCCAAATAATCAAACCAAAAGCTAAGCGAAAGAGGCTGAGCGAATAGCCACCCACATTTTTAAGTCTTTTAGTGCTCAGCCTCGTTCGTTACCTTTTTCTGGTAAAAAGTTTGTCCGGCCATTTTTGAGAAAAAGTGAAATAATGCAGGTTTCCGACCTACTTGACTGAGTTACATATGTCATTTAATGTGCTTAAGCAGATCATTAAAAATAAAAACGCTTATCTCGTTAGCTGAATTTTCCTATTCCCAAACTCAAAGAAAGGATAGGCTATAAAATGAGTCTTTTGATTGGCTGTGAACATGTCTAGAGGGCAGGCATTTTGTTTCCCTGGTATTTGATCATAAATTCAAAGTCGTTCTAGTTCAAGGGCAGGATACAAAGGCAAGCAGCTGGTTTCCCCACAAAAAAGCAACATGCAGCACCATGAGAAAAAGGAAGACATCAGCTCGCTTGGTTAATTACAGTGTTCGGACTTCAAAAGAGGGAGAGAAATCAGGAGGGTAGAAGAGTACGAGGAGAGAAGAAGAAAGACAGAACGGGATGAATGGAAAGAGCGGAGGAAGGGCTGCGGCTGCTGGCTGCTTTGACCCTTTGTAACCAGGGCTGCAGTCGGGTCCTGCGCTCTGACCTCTTGAGTACTGTGCACTAGTTGTTAGCAGGAACCGCCACCACAACTTTGGGACACCCTTGCCAATCCAATGCCTGCTTGAGGTGCAAACAGTTTAACCTCATTGCACCCCAACTTTCTAGCGGACTCTTCTTTACCCTTTATGTAGTAGTGAGCAATTACGGGCCTGCATGTATTACTGCGGTCTACCTTCACAGGGATTTGAAACTGAACATTAAACATGTAATGGAAAAGTCTGGAACAGAGTTGTAGCTTAATGGCAACTGTTGCTGTGGAAAATTGAACGTGCAAGTGGTAGCTGGCTCCATGACTGCAGCAGCTCCTCTGTGCTACAAGCTGCAACGCCAGCTCACAGTCGTTGTGGTCCCTTAGTTGTTCTTTTGCTCAAAACACTCTGATGCTTTAGCTATACATTTTTTTAGGTTGTTTGCCTATATCACTGCAGGAATGTATTCATATTTGTGTTTATTTCAACATGTGCTGCTTTGTTTATAGGTAAATAAACTGTAGTTTTATTTTTGTTTCATGCTTGTTATTAGATTTTATTGCTTTTATGTTTGTCAAAGCGGGCTTTAATGTCACTGGGTAAAACATCATCGATTTCAGCGCAGTGGCCGCTCCCCTGCTAAGGTGAAGGAACGTTGCCCCACTGAGCAGGCAGGTAGCCTGTGAGCAGTGTGGGGCGGGGCTGGTCTGAGCAGGTTAGGAGTGGTTTGCACTTCCAAAGTGCGCATGAACTGCTTGGCTGGCCCTCTTGGGCCAACCGAACATTTCATGCGCACATTGCATCTTCACCACCAGGTTGCATTAAACAGCCTGCTGAGGAACATCCACCGGCTCCCTATTCCAGTCTGAGCGCTGATCCACTGCACTCAGACCAATCACAGCTCTGCATCACAGCGTTGTGATTTGCTCAGGGGGGCTTGTGTGCGCTTCCTGCTGCCAGCTAGACTACAGGAAGGAAGAGAACGCAGCGAAGGTGGCGGCCGGCCGTTCTAGGGTAAGGTATTTATTTTATTTTTTTAGCAGCCGCCACTGTTCAGCGAGTGCACCACTCAACAGGTCTAGGTGGATCTTTTTTTTGCCATAGGAATGCTTTCGGCATAGGAGCAGCCATTTTGTCTCAAGGCAGGTCAGCGTTATCAGTTATGCTAATGACTGTCCACTATCTTATATCAACATTTATTCTGCAGGTTAAAATCAGAAATGCAGGTGCTGGTGTTCTCGTCCTTCCACTTTTTGGGGTACCATGATGAGGAACGACCTGGCAAACACCTTGCCACACTCCCATATATGCACCCCTTCACACGCACGTACACCCCTCTCACACTGTGCTCACGCTCTAACTCCTCTTTCAGATCAATTACTGTTATATTGTGCTTCCCCCATGAGGCTCTGCTAGGTCTGCGACCCTGCCCCAGCCCTAACGCTCCTCCCTGAACCCTGGTTTCTGTTTTTGTTTGCATTAGTGCCGCTAATTCCTATTTTGCAACAACCTAAGTCTCAGCTGTGCATGGTGCTTGACGCCTGTTCCCCTGCTTACATTTTACAGAACAATGCAAACCATGACTCCTGTGCATTTTATAGAAAACAGAGCACGCGTTCCAGCATTCTCGATACTATGCTTCCCTGCATGGTTTACTGTTCACTGTACACATTTATTATACCACTGTTTCTGGAAAGTACACATTCATTTTGCCACTTTTACACAATGCTGAAGCGTACAACCAATCTTTTCCTTGTCACTTGGATATAAATGTTTTGTGGCTGAGCTTTTCTGGGTCCCTTACAGTGCTTTAGACTATCAGTTTCCATTATCCGTGATAGGATCCAGTATCATCGATTAGGCTCTATTTATAGTATGTGTGCAACTCAATACTGTGTCCTTTTATCTTATCATCCTCTTCCTCCTTACCGTATTACCACTTGTCCTGTGTCTGATATTTCATCCACACTAATTTACCCATTCCCCCTTCTGCTGATGCCTGATTATCTCAGGCGGCAGTTTTGGATATATATATATATATATATATATATATATATATATATATATATATATATATATATATATATCTCCCCATTTCCTTTCGACTGCACATCCCCCTACCCTCCTGTTTTCAATGTTAGTTATCTTTGCTCCATTCCCTTTGCTTTTCATCCATACTAGTCTCCCTCGCCACTTCATTCCAGCCTCAGTGTATCTTCTGTTCCCGTTAGCTCCTATTTCTTCCTCTGCTTTCTGCCGCCTACTCCCCTGCCCTACTTTCTATCACAATGTTCTCTCTTCATTCCGCAGCCCTTTCTCCACATTCTCTTGCCTTTTACACCTCACTTTGTATCTCTGCTTAGCCCTTCTCTTTACCCCTCACCACTCATTTGCATCTCTCCCTCTTCCCTGTCTCACACTTCTGCCACCACCTCACTCCCTCTTCTCTCTGCCTCTCTCTCTTCTCCACCTCCAGGTTCTGTTTCCACCTCACTCTCCTCATCTGTTCACCTCAACACATGACCATACGTCACCAGACACAAAGTTCCACTCGTACTAGTCACACACTTCTTCACCATCTAGTTATAAACTCTTCAACTGCTGCTGCCCATGCTGAACTTATCAAGGCATCATTTGGCAACAGTGTTTCAACTGCACAAGACACAGTACAATTGACTAAGTAAAAAAACAAAAACAAACCTTGTTGCCCTTATGATGGATGTGTAAGTCCTACCTAATAGATTTGTCCATTCGTATGAACAGGAAAGTACTCTCTTTGGGCAAACATGCCAATTGTGGGTCAGAGGCTAGGGCCTGAAGTTACACGTCAAGATGAACAGGGCTCATACTCCATGTGCTGCAGCAGACTGACTGTACTGAGCAGTGGCGTAGCAAAGGAGGGGGCGGTCCTCTGGGCAGCTTGAGTTTTGTGGGCGGTGCCCCCGCTCTTCCATTCGGTCCCCCAGGGCAGCAAAGGCAGCAACCTCCACAGGCGGCAGATTGTCTAGCTACGCCACTGGTACTGAGGCCGTCTGCATTTCTGTGGTGTCTACAGACACAATGTACACACCCGAGGAAAAGATGCACTTAGGTGAATTTGTCTTGGAGAATGCGCTTCCTTGGTCTCGATTAATTTAGCACACTCAGTGCTATATTTGAGTCGATGGTTTCTGGTGTTCAGCACCGGCACTTAGTCATCAAAACCAGCACTTTTCATGAGCACCAGTTACAGACTCATTTAATTATGGCAGGTACATGGAGATTAAGTGATTTGCCCAAAATCACAGGATGTTAAGCGTCCTTACCGAGACTCGAGCCTGGTTCCCCAGCTCCGAAGGCAGCAGATCTGGTCATTATGCCCCACCTTCTCCCTACTTTCATGGTTAGTAATTGGTTCTGTTTTATGTGGCGCTAACAGGAGAAGTGGGCTGGTGCAAGCTGTCTCCTGATGAGGGCCTGACATGTATTTTCTTTTTTTTTTCTCTAAATTAACCACTGGCCACACTGTTGTCACTACTGATGGAGCTGAACGCAGTGATTACATATTCAGAGCCCCAGTCACCGCCAGTGCTACTCGCTAACCTGCCCATCACTACTGGGCTTCTCCAAGTGGTGTTTGCAGTACAGCTTTTATTCCCCCAAGAAATATTTTCAAGAGTATTTCAGTGACGCTCTTCTTGAGCACATGATTATATTCTGTCTGCACAATGTTTTTTTCAGTAAAATCATAATTTGCCTGTGCTTTTGAAGTCATGGTTTTCCATAGATAGTGCTGAATTGAAAAAAAATTCCACTCTCGCTCTGCCATAGGTCTTGCGAATAAAAATAAATAAGTCACACCTCTGTGTCACTGCCCCTTCTAAATAATGAGTGTAAATAGTTCTCAACATCTCCTGCAGTTTCTCCATTTCAGTGACCATCGCAGTGCCTCCGAAAAGAACCCTTACCAGAGGCTGCTCAAAATGTGGCCTGAGCATTTATCCATGTATTTCCTTGAGGTATATACGCACACCGATGTTGACAGGACAACTAAAATGATGCATAATGATGATTTTATATAGTACTAAAAGAAGATGTATGCCATGGTGTAGCAAACACTATCTATATATCTTGTTGTGGAAATGAGTCTGCACAGCTCATTTGCATCAGAGAACCATTAGATGACATTTGTCAAGTTTCATCTTTCTTTCAGTTGCAGTCTGCTTTACAACCACTATGTTGTCCTGGAGGCAGAGGAGTGTCATGTCTTATGCCCCTCAGATCAGCATTTCGCCAGTAGAGCGCAATCTAACTCCAAGAAAGCAAGCGCTCCAAAATGCTGCAAAGTGTTTAGTGCAACTCTCAATTCTGTTGTGTTATGTGTGCTTCTGAGGCTGGCCTCTTCATTGAGTTTTATTTTGTATCATTACCACCAGCGTTGGAATGTGGCCGAAAGGAAAATAAAAGTGCCCCCGTTGATGAATTAGAAACCTAAAAAAGTGGCCCATGTTTGCACATTGGGGAAGTTTTGAATTTGTAAAGACAGGCTGTATAAGTGTTTTGCAAGGCATAAAACACCGCTGCAAGGATTTGAGCTTGCCGCAGGCAATGTTTGTTTTGATATCCGGGAAATCTACACGAAAAACCAGCCCAGCAGAACATAAACAGACCCACAAGCAGCCAGAAAATAGGCCCCCACGCTGAACTGTCAGAGCAGCCCTTAAGGCACTGCCTTATTGCCCTATAGGGTGGCCCGACCCTGTGTACACTACCACAACGAAGTAGCGGATGGGACAACACATTTTATGAGAGCAGTGCATTTTAAACATTTCCTTCATGAAATAATGCAGTGTTCTATAATCCTGTTATTACTCTCGTAATCGAAAAAATATATAAATATAGTTTTTCAAACCAATTTCACTTTAAAAATTCTTAGCCTAGTCCCTGCCTACTCGTCACCTCGCGAGGACGATGCAGACCATGTTATTTGTTATTCATTTATTTCAGGTATTTCACAAAGCGCACTCATAGCTACAAGATGCAGCAGTGTCCTTTACAAAGAGTAAAACGACGTGATTGGTACAATATTAGACCTCCCAGTAGATGTTCACGTTTTCACATTACACAAATATGTATAGCTAAGGGGGTAATCATGATTTTATGAGTGTGGCACAAGTTGTGTGGTAAAAAGCAGAGGCCAAAATTACTACCCATTTGTGTGAGACAGTTATCCCGACATTCAGAAAAAAGGTTTATACCCACCAGACCAACTTACATTTTCTAATGTGAAGGAGGTGGAAAGGGAAATTATAGTGTTGTTGAAGTGCATGTACCATGTTTAGGAAATGCAGAAATGTTTGCTGAAAAACTAACAAACTTCATGTTCAGTGCATTGTCCGAGCTACGTAATCAGTTTGAGAGAGGTTTGTCAACCAGCAATAAAAACCTTAAGATGTGTAAGATGTGGAAAATATATGGTCGTAGTAAATGTTCAAACTTTTTTTTCACAGTTTTTATTCGGCATATAACAAATAGAGACAATAACATAAACAAGTGATTCCTGTTGGACATAAGTATTGCAGTACATTTAGTCAACTGTAACCAGGGCCATACTGGGAACTGCAAAGTAGCCCTGGACATTTTTTTGGACTGGCCCTCACCCTCCAGGGGTAAGGGGCAAGCATGAAGCACTGCCGTTTAACAAAATTGGCCCCCAGCACTGCTGTTTTTTTTTTTTTTACTGGGGGCCTGTATTGCAGCCTCACTGCAAAACCAGCCCCCAGTAGCTAAACCTATCCCTGCTGCTCTAAAACTGGCCCCACCCTTCCAGCCTCCCGGGCCAACGCCCCATGCCCGCTAAGGCCAGTCTGGCCCTGACCGTAACACCATCATAACCAGCACAAATACAATGTTAATGCATATATACAATGCAGTCACGCATCCGAAAACATCAGTCCCTCAAAGATGTATTCAGATTGTACACATTTTTAAATTAGTGATTCCACAATATTGAGCCTGTGTGCCCCACATTCTGCGGTATTTTTGGAGGTATTCCCTATCTTTATAGATCAGCCTGTTAAGTGTGAAGCTCCTGTCCATATTACCTCTTGTCCATCAACTGACGTAGGTTAAGATGCTCTACAATGTGGTAAGTTTCCAAACTTCCAATAGGAGAGATATGCAACAGGTACGTAACACAAATTGCAATTTCAACTTCAGTCACTTTCACATATTCCATCTGCACTGTGCCTAGTTTAATGCCCGTGGGTTCTCCAAATTGACTCAAAGCTAACACATGACAGGTGCCCCCAGACTCAGGAGATCTATGGGAACATAGTTGAATGCCAGGCCTGGTCTGGCATATGTTGCTAGGCAAGGCAATCTGGAGGAAATGGCCATGCTTTTTTTTGCCAGTTTGTGAGGTTACCCAGCGATGGAAAAGTGATGATAATTGTATGTGTAAAATTTCTTAATAAAATAGTTTGAAATTAAAAAAAATGCTGGAAATTTGATGTCATGTTGAGCATGTCTTAGAGGATACCCTTGCAGGGTGAATGGGATCTGCTACTCCGTAACAGAAACCTTAGGATTTAGTATTGCAAGACTTGAGGTGTTCAGGCCACAAATTATACTTGGCTAGCATTCTTCGACTTGTGTATCCTATTTGAAAATGCAATAAAATATTGATCAAATTTGTTTAAAAAAATCTAATTGGCTCTTTATTTTTTTGAATGTATGTCCAGGCTCCAATGAGTGTATTTTTCCAACAAATCATAACCCTGAATGTGCAGCAGAAAATAATATATTTTTTATGTGTACACAGCAAGACCAAATAGGTAAATGTGTTTGAACAAACAAACCAATGTTAATTTGTGTCGGAGTTGGGCACTGGCACTCCATTTTGGCAGTCTTACCCTATTTTTCATCATCCGATTTCGACCCGCAGCTAGAGATAGACCGGCAAAACAAAAAGAAGAAACACATTAGAAAATGGTGCCAAAGGAAGACTACAGAAAAAGAAACCTGTAAGAGTAAGATGGTGAGGCAAGAAGTTTGTTCCGTTTTAAATTAGAGACTTGTAGTGGAATTAAGACCAGGTATGCTTGTTATTCAGCAGCATGTCCTTAAGAAAACGTTTGGGTCCCTAAACTTATTATTTATATATATATACACTGACGAAGGGAAGCCCCGAAACATGTTTGTGTGAAAGCGCTGAATAAAAACTGAGCGAGAAAGAACCCGCGAGTGCTGCTACTTTTTCCCGGCCGGGAGAGAGGGTTTGGAGCGATGAGATATATATCTATCTATATATATATATTCACTGAAAAAAACATAGGTTTCACACCAGTTATAGTTAGGAATTAGCATTTAAAAACCTATTAAATTCACTGAAAAAACCATAGGTTTGACAACAGTTATAGTTAGCTGGAAATTTTACTGACATAAAACCAATCAAATTCCCACGCTATAGTTAGTTGGACTCATTATAACTTGCGCGCCTGCAATGCACTGCTGATGACGTCACATATTACATCACTCATGACATGGTCAGTGACATCACTCATGACATCACTGATGACACCATCCAGAGAATGTGTCTTTTTGACAAATAAATATGTTTTATATATGTATATGCAAAGGTCGATGGAAGAATACATGTTTAAATAAGTGTCTTTATGGATGTTTTTAAAAAAAAAAATTGATTGGTTAACTGGCTTATTAAGTGTATCTTAGTGAATACATATATTAGCGAGTATTGTTTAAATATTGAAATGTTTGTATCAGTGTTTCACTTTGTGTATAAGTGGCTGCATGGGTTGGTGAGGAGCTACATGTGTTTGTATATGTGTTATTAGATTTTTTTTAGTATCAGTATGAGTGTCTGTATGGTTTGGTGGGGGTATTACTTAGCACATAGATGCATCAATGACTGACTTACTGTTTGTATGTTATGAAGATAGCATATGTGCAGGACTGTATGGGTGGATGAATGTGCATATGTGTGTGTTAGTGAGTGAATGACTGTCTCACAAGTGTCTTTATCAGTAACTACATATGTTTAAATCTAGTGTATGTGAGTATTGATGTATATAAGTGAGTATATGTGAGAGTGAGAGATTGAACGAGTTCCTGTTTATTTAAGTATGTGCTTCTATAAGTGATTGTTTAAGAGAGTAAGTATGTGTAAGTTTCCTTAGAAGTAATGTGCTAGTGTGTGTATAGCTGTATATGCAAATCAATGGATATTCAATAGTTTATTTGCATGTGTGAGTATGTGTGTGAGTAACTTTTGGATGACTGTTGGTGTGTAACAGGATGTATAGGTGTTTCACTACATATGATGAGTGAATATATGTTTGAGTGACTATATAGAACTGTTGGTGAATTAGTGGATGTGTATATAGATGGTGGAATTACTGAATTGGTTGTTGTAACTGGTATGGGTTTCTTTATTTTTTTGAAAATTTTAGTTTCTATTTTTGAATATGTGTTTCAAGGGTTACATTACACTGAAAGGAGGTCTGTCACAAGGATGGTGTCATCAGTGATGTCATGAGTGATGTCACTGACCATGTCATGAGTGATGTAATATGTGACGTCATCAGCAGTGCATTGCAGGCGCGCAAGTTATAGTGAGTCCAACTAACTATAACGTGGGAATTTGATTGGTTTTATGTCAGTAAAATTTCCAGCTAACTAGAACTGTTGTCAAACCTATGGTTTTTTCAGTGAATTTAATAGGTTTTTTAAATGCTAATTCCTAACTATAACTGGTGTGAAACCTATGGTTTTTTCAGTGAATTTCATAGGTTTTGTTATTGCTAATTCCTAACTATATGTAGGGCTTCAAACCTATGTTTTTTTTAGTGAATTTCAAAGGTTTTTTAACATCAAATTTCTATTGCTATGAAATATATTTTTTATAATGAATCCTATATTGTATATTTATGTAATACTTTTTTTATGTATATTCATGTTTTTAAAAAAAAAAAATTTTTGCCCTGGTGCTCTCCCGGTGCGCGTACCGGTGTGCGACCCGGAAAGCGCACACTTGCGGCGCGCCCCGGTGCACGTACCGGTGAGTGTCCCGTTTGCGCTATTGCCGCGCACGAAAACATCATCGTGACGTATCATGTAGCCACGTCCGCGTGATACGCACGGCGTAAGCGCACCCGGAAGCATACGATCGCCCTACGTAAGCGCCGCGGGGCGCGCCCCGGGGCGTGTATCGTAAGCGCGTCGGGTCATGTGACCTGAAAATAACACTTTTCATTGGTTCAGAACAGTTTTGTTTTTCCAAATGATGAAAGCCCCCACCTTTTTTCCTCATTCTCACTTTGTTCTTTGACTGAGGAAGACCTGTTTGTGAGAAATGGCTATAGTAGCAGCAGCTGAACAAAAGTGAGTATAGCGGATGCACTCCTTCCCTTATCTTGTTTAAGTTTTCGCTGAAATTGCCAAAATAATGCGTGCAAAACAGCGCTGCGTCGTCCAAACACAGCAATCATAAGATGCTCAATAAGGTTCCGCGGGTTGCGTTCCCTGCTGTTGCACTGCTGAAAGTGGGAATAGTTCCATTGTAGACCAAATTATCCATATTTAACCACGTAATCTGAAGTGCTCCATTTTGTAAATATCACTTTTAACCATATTCATTTATTTATTGAATCACTCCGGAGACGTCAATTTGGACCAGAATAATTTATTTTCGCATTTTCAAATGCTTTATGTCGCCAATCCAGGCTTTTACATTTGGCAGCACACGAGGCTTGTGGAACATCCGCCTTTTATTTTCTCATCAGACCATATATATATATATATATATATATAATACAGAACTTACATACATACATATAATGTATGTATATATATATATATATATTTTATGAAAACCCAACACTAACGTTTTGAAAGCACTCTGGTACTGAGCTTGCACAAACACCTTGGTAATGAACATGTTAACACCTTGTGTGCTCATGACGAGCTCAGCTCGTCATGACCGCCGCAGCGCTCCCACGCGGGGATAATTCCCCTGCTGTGCTGAGCGTTCTACCAAACGGGCGTGAGCACAGCGCCCACCGTGCAGCGTGACGAGCTGAGCTCGTCACAACCACCGCGGCCTCGCGCAGTCCCCCTCCCCCCACACCGCAGGGGAATTAGCCCCACTGCGAAGGGTTTAAGAATGTTCTGTGCTATAGCCTATGGCGCTTTATGGTGGTCATTTTATTCTGACATGTCTTGGACTGTGAGTACAATATCTGTATTCTTTATTTGATTTTTTGAGTAAGTTGTTTGGTTTCTTTTCACTCATCTTTCTGTGATTTTTGCAGTTTTGCCATTTTTCGTGGTCTCACAGATTAGCATTTTCTTTTGTTACACAACTACAGTGTATGAGGTTAATTTTATTTCATCCTATTTGTATTTTTTTTTTTACCAGGACACAGGCTTTTGCCTTTTGGGATCCCTCCTTTGACTGGTTTTATTTCCCAGAGCATCTTAGACTTGGAGTTATTTTTGTGCATTATTCCAGCCTGTGGCTTTTTTGCGCAGCCTCCTTTGGGTTTACTGACGTCAGTGTCTGCAATCCTTAGAGTCTTCGATTACTTGTTATGTTTTTCCATCAAGTCTGAATTACTTAAGTATAATGTTTAACCATCCTACACTGGCAAATATGTTTATTTCAAAAAGTTTACGGAAGTTTTAAACCGTCTACCATTAAATCATAATTCTCTGCTCATAAATTGCCAGCTGGTCACTGTTTTTGCGAAACCGCAATAATTTTTAACATTAACATTAAAGCTTATTTATCAAAGTAACTATATTGCAGTCTATTGATCGCAACAATTTATCTATCAGAATTTAATCTACAATGTGGCAAATCTGAATATACAATATATATATCATCGCTCCATGATCTATGCACCTAATCAAATCCAACACATTATATCAACTAATCATATTGTGTATTCCCTCCATGATGAGTGCTGGAGGACGTGGGTTATGGAGATTCTCAAAGAGGTGTTAGTGTGCATTTGTCCCAGTTTGAATCTTTGTTATGTTTTACAGGATTCATTGTTAATGCCTTGTATATAAATAAATGGAATGCCGCCCAAAAAAAGAATTTTTCTCACTCACTACAGAAAGCACGCACGCATTCACTGCGCCGTAGCCCAGTACAAAGCGCCAATGCCTTTGACGAAGTTGGTCCTCCTTACATATAACAGGAATTGAGCATGGAAGACTGTGATGCGTTGATGCCATTGGTTATGTAAGGCGAGATGTGGGGACTCATGGATCTGTTCACGCTGTGGTGGTGGGTAGGGTGGACGGGTAGACGTGGAATGTGTCTGTGCAGTTAAGTAACTGGCAAACTTTGAAAGGTGTAGGTTTTGGACTGTTGCAATAATGTCCACTCAACTGAGATTTCTTAAGTCAGTGTTTTCTTTTATTATTCAAGTAGAACATACATTAGTGTGGTAGAAAATTATAATTTCCCTTAAGCAGGGTTTTTTAAGTGTAGTAAGGTGGGTCCCAGAAGTACCATTTGGCATGGGAATCCCAATTTGGAATTTGCTTGGTGAAAAACTCGGAAAAAGCGGACAATAATTGTGCAAGATTGGCAGGCAGGTAACAATTCCTTCCCTTTATTCCTCTGATAATTTAAAATTGATGCAAATATGTTTTTCAGTTTGATGTTATTTACGCTGTTATCTAATGGTGGATCATGCTATCCAATTGGGACCATAGACTCCTGCAAAGCTGTAGTCTTGTCTGCTCCAGTGTCCCAGTTTTTGTCTGCTCCAGTGTGTGTTTGCAGTTATCATCAACATTAGCAGCTATCTATTAGAGAAGGCGATGAAGTGCTGATCTCTCCTCTTTTCTACAGAATTAATGAATGGAAATTAGTAGTTTGTTTGATATATCAATGATCAAATTACCGTTATGATGTCATCTTGAATTGATGATCGCTGTTATTTACAGAGTGGTTACGAAGAGTTGAAACAGGCCATTCCTGCTCCCCAAATGTATGCACCTCTTCAATTAAATGATGACTTGTTACTGCAGTGTTTAACGTTTCAAATTATCGTGTTTACATTGAACAAAAATGTCAAATACTATTGTGGTTAAAAAATGGCTACGGGATAGGAAGTTGGTATATTATCAAACAACCCTTCAAATCAACTGAGAAAACGTAAGTGAATTTCTAATGAAGCAGTCGGAATACTTATTGGTGTGGTCTTGTACCAGTGACCCCCCCTCCCCCATAAAGCGTATGCAACATGCCTGTTTAAGGTCCAAACACAATTGAAAGAACCACCCCTTCTTACCCCACATAATATTATGACCTCACAGATGATGCCACTGATGTTGACACAGTTTGCCAAGAGTGTGACATATTCAAACAGTTTCAGAGCCCACGTGCAGTTCTGTGGGATGAATCATACGTTCATGGTGAAAAAAGTGAAACTGCATGTAATACAAAATTTTGTAGAGCATGTAAATAATTCTCTTGGCATGCAGTGACATGTCATCAGCATGCCAAGTAGCTTAAGCCACATCAGCAAAATTCCACCTGCTTTAATTTACTAGAACTTGGACTGAAAATATATTTCTCAATTGCCTCTTCTTTTAATCTATGACTCAGTCATTCAAACTCTCACATACTCTGCAACATATTCACTTTCCTAAACACATATGCGATTGATCTTTCACACTTCAAGGCAGGAGCCAGACTAATCAATACTGTCTGGACTAAGTGTGTTGTAAATCCTTCCAGGGCGTGTTACTGCAGTTGAGAGCTGGCCTTGGAAAGGGAAATCTAACGCCTGAATAAAGCCCCTGAATAGAAAAGGCCCACAGTGCCTACCTTCAAACTGCCAACAATACCCCCAGAAGATGACACTGTGCTCAAGATCAGCCTGTCAATTGGTGCAACCAACCTATAAGAAAAAGTCTATCAGTGCAAGCAGAGAAATTCTGGAATTCCTTGTCGGCCAAATTAGGAAACCTGCAAGATCACCTAAAGTTCAGGAAGGGTATGAAAACGTGTCTGTTCCCAAGATAAAACACAGACAGTCAAACCTCCGGGACCAACACCATGGAACGCTATTGAGCACCGTGAAGCACTCCGCCCAAGAGTCACCAAAGACCGGGTAAATTCATCACATTGCAGCTCTGAGTTTGCTGAATGCTACAAATTATAGTCTGGACACTAGTCACACACACACTGATTAAGAGCTATGGCACCGTGACGTTGCATTAGGAGTACTTTGGCGGCCATAACCTGGTGCAGGCTGTACAATTGTAGCAATCAAATTGCCAAATAATATATGCCAGTGGATGGTAAACAATTGACTTTATTTGATGCATTTTGTTTGGAACACCATTAGAGCTTGGTAGATAAAAGACTTGTAATGATTGATCCATAACGCCTGTTGGGCACGCTGCGGAATAGTTAATCCTACGTTAAACATTCTAAATAACCACTCAATATCGAAATGTGCATAAGCAGCCTGCGTATAGCAGAAGAGATCTGCTGCATATGGCTTGCAACCCAGAGAACTCCAGAATAGTCTGTCCTTGTAGGTCCTGACAGCAAGAGTGTTCTATATGAATCCAGACAACCCCTCATAAGCACATAAAGGATGAGTGTAACACAGTCTGTCCTGCCAAGTGTCACCCTGAGGTATCTGTAAGTCACCTGTGGATGACAGTAGTGCAGCCCATCCTGAGAGATCTCCCTCTTCTCCCCCGCCAGTATATGCCTATCGTGACACTTTGGAATTTTTAACCCAAATGCTCTAGTTCGCATATGAAATACATTTGGAAAATACAACAAAATATTCAACATAACTTGGGACGACCAGAATAAACAATAATCACCAGCTAATTACAGTTAAACTGATCGTTAGGCGCTGCGCCCCAAAACAAGATATGAGCATGTCTTTGGTTACTCACATATGATGACAGCATCTTGCTTTCCGCAAAGGTTCACATCAACAAATGGAACTCCGTTCCAAGCATGCTCTCACCAACTATGTTGGGTGATACCCCTCTGGGTACACCCGTCAGCAGCTTACGTTAGGATATGATGGCTATAAATAAATAATACATCACAATGTGGGATTCCCTACACCTATAATTCCGCCTCTTCCTTCTAATTATTCTGCACACTACATTCATTGGAACGTTTCATCAGATTCTTTAAACGGTGCATAAAAGTATTAACATTCGAAGAAACTCTTTTCCTGTGGATTAAGCATCTCAACTATAATTTGAAATGGTTCATTTATTGAAAAGGTCTTGATTAATTTTGAGTTTGAGGCTTTCAGATGCAGGATTGTAACTTCAAAATCCTTTAATATTCACCATTTGAATTAGTGTTGCATCTTTAACCTCCCCTCCTCCCCAATACAGCTGAGCACTTCTCATTACTTCCTTGGGACAACACCAGTGGCTTCCTTGATTACCTAACTCATGTGTGAAATCATCAGCTGCTCAATGATCGGGCACGAGATTCCATTGTTTGTTTATGTGAAGCTTTTAATAGCCACATGGTGGCCCATTTTTGCCATATAATGGCACATTCTCGCCAAATGGTACTACTTATAAGGCTGATCACAGTACTATTAAACCATGGTATTGAATAAATTGGGCATTTATTCTAATAACAAAGGTAGCATATCTGAAGAACTCTTGAACATATTTCAATTTGTAGCCTTTTGTAGCATTTATTTGTTTATATTGAGGCAATTCATGCCCATCACTCAGTGAGCAGCCGACTCAGTTACATACTCATCTACACCTGTATCCACTGAATCTGGGGTAGCAATCCTCTCACATTTCTAGCCACTTACTCAACCAATCTACCACCTACTAACTCTCATACTTTTTGAAGACTTCACTCAGATCTTCTCTTTCAAAGGTATTGCTCTTGACCATTGAATTCCACCAGATACTATTAGGATGGCCCAAAAAATGTACCCATAACAATGGGGATATTTAGATCCGTTAGGTAGAAGAGTGACTCGATAGGCGTAATAGCCATGTTTAAAAGCAGCATGGTCAGTGACGTTTTCAGATCTAATGCTTATTGCATAGTTAAAAAAATTAATAGTTGTGCTTCGTTCAGTTACAAATCACAAAAAGAGCATACAATCACTCGTATAAATCCACAAAAGAATTGAATTATACACTGATGGAAAAGAAATGATTCAATTGTGGATATAGTAAATATTACCCATTCTTGAGTTTTGCGGATGACTTCTCACCCCTCTGTTTTCAGGGTTCACTATATTATTGGTCACAAAGATACCCCGCTGTGTTCTCATGAGTCAAAACAACCGGAGTCATTACAATAAAATAACAACCAGTTGTGTTTCAGTGTATTGTCTTTTTATATTTAAATTAATTTTATTAGTTTCAGTATAGATCACAGGCTGTACAAAGCAATAAGGAGGTCTACCTAGGAAAGAAAGTACAGTCCATACATTCATGTCAAACATGGTAGCCAAATAGCTGTCGGGTGCGTAGACCTTTGCGTGATATGAAGTAGGAAGCAATCTGCACGTAATCTGCCAAGCCAGAACAACCATAAGAGAAAAAAGAAACCCCAAACGAACCCCCCCTACCCCCACCACCCCCTCCCCAACCAGTGTGCGGGGTTCTCGAATTGTGGGTTCCAATACACTCCGCTCTGTGGTCATGTTCCGTCTGCATTCCCAGGAGGGTTAGGTGTAGCTGCTGTCAGGCGTAGCAAGCGGAGATATCTGGGGCATGCAATTTCGTGGAATTCTTTGGAGAGAAGGGTAAGCATTGGTAGGCAAACTTTCTGAAAGGTTGCTGACGATTGTGTGAGTGTAGCCTGTATTCGTTCCATCCCCAGTGTGAACCATATCTTATGCAACCACCCGTATGGGTAGGCCTATTGTTGGTCCCCCAGAGTGATAGTATATGTTGAGAGGCAGCTTGCATGGCAATGCCTATCTGGCGCCCTCTTATCGATGTCAAGGGGAAGGTGAGTGCGTTCGGGAGACCAAGAATAGTGTATGCTGGGAAGCGTGGGATTTCTGTATCAAAAGTACTGTCTGTCATTGAGCACAGCCGTCCAAAAGTCCTTAACCTCCCTGCAGTCCCATAGCAAGTGAGTCAAGGTACCCCTCTCCCCGCAGCCTCTCCAGCATAGTGCACTACGTGTCGGGTTGCCCCTATTGAGTCTCACCGGCGTAAGGTACCAGTATGTGGCCAGCTTTACCGCTCTCTCTCTGCCTGCTGCATTGCACGCCGTGTGATTGGCCCTGAGGTAGATCGAGCGCCACTCACTAGATGATAATGTTCTCCCCAGCTCCGCCTCCCAGCATTTTTGTCCTGCTGCGTGACTTATCTCGGGGGTGGGGGGGCGTGAGCATCTTGTATATGTCTGTGATAAGCCCTTTATCTGTTTCTTTCAGGACCACCCACTTCTCAAAGTCGGTCATGCGTCGGCTAACAAGTGGGGCAGTGTCTGGTTGTGTAAGCCTGTGTCTGAGCTGAAAGTATTGGAACAGCTGTGGTGAGGTGATGTCATACCCCCGGGAGAGTTCTGAGAGAGGGAGAAAGCCCCGCAAATCGAAGAGGTGTCCAGCCGACCTACAGGTGGAATCACGCCATTGTGGGAAAGCGTGGGGTCGGTACCTCGTGGATGTAGCGTGGCCTGTCTGTGCGACGGAGGAACGGTATTTTCAACAGTGACGTCCGAGTCATGGCCTTATCTTGGAAGAGCCACCTCTTCTCAGATTCCGGTGTGTACCATTCCACCAGGTAGCGCAATTGCGTAGCTTTGAAGTATTGTGTGAGATTGGGGATCCCCAGTCCTCCTTCATCCATCCCACGGTATGGCAGTGTTTATGGAGGCGTGGACCCCCCTCCCCCCCACCAGATGAAGTGCTGGAGGGCTGTCTGCAGGTTCGAAATAGTCCCGGTCGGCGGGAGCACTGGGACAGTCTGAAAGACATATAAAATCTTGGGAAGGGCCGACATTTTTACAGCCGCGATACGCCCTAGCAAGGAGAGTGGCTGCTCGGCCCAGCATGCCAAATCCCTACGAATCTGGGATGTGAGGTTGGCATAGTTGGGGGCAGCCGTGTGCTCCGTGGATGGGGTGAGGGTGATACCCAGGTACGGGAGCTGTGTGCGTGTCTGTAGGTCCCCGCCATACGCGGGTGCGCCAGGCTTCAAGTGAGCATTCCTGCCTTATGGTAGAAGCAGTGACTTCCCTCTATTAATTCGGAAGCCGGACATTTCTCCAAATGCCTCCACTTCAGCGAGAAACGCGGGCACAGAACTCTCCGGTCGGTCGAGATCAGCTAGGATATCATCGGCGTATAAGCCAATAGCATGAGATTCCCCTCCGAAAGTAACGCCTTGTATGTTTGGATTGACATGCACCTTTTGCGCCAGTGGTTCAGCGTAAACAGGAGCGGTGAGAAGGAACACCCCTGTCGAGTGCCACGTTGGATCTCAAAGGGTCTAGAGCGCAGGCCACCGAGGCGAACCCGCGCCAGGGGGTGACGATAGCAGCTCGCAATCCAGGCCTGGAAGCGCTCGCCCACCCCGAAATACGCCAGGACCTTCTGCAGGAAAGTCCAGTCGACGCGGTCGAATGCTTTTTCAGCATCGATTGCTAATAGAGCCGAATCCGACTGCTGGAAGTGGGTTTTGTCAATCAGATGGAGAATTCTTTTAGTGTTATCACTGCACTGCCATCCCGGGACAAAGCCCGATTGATCCGGCTCAATAATCCTGGGTAAGCACGGCCCAAGTCTCGCAGCCAAAACGCCAGTGAAAAGCTTCAGGTCTACGTTAAGCAGAGAGATAGGCCGAAATGCCGAGCATTGTGTAGCCTCCTTGCCCGGTTTCGGCAAGACAACAATCTTCGCTTCTAGCATATCTGAGGGGATGGAGCCCGGGCCTTGGAAAGAATTAAAAAGTTTGGTGAGAACAGGGGCGAGCAACAAGCAATATGTCTTGTAAAACCCAGCGGAGTAGCCGTCCGGGCCCGGCGATTTTAAAGGCTTGAGTCGGGAAATGGCTGCCGTTACCTCATCTAGGCGAATGGGAGCCTCAAGGGAGTCTGCATTCGCGGAAGATAGCGCACTGATCTATAAGAAACCCAGGACTGCCCACTCTTCCCCCCTGATGCAGGAGCTACATTGGCTCCCGATTCGGCAGAGGGTTGTATTTAAAGGATTGTGCATCGTACATAAGGCGCTGTATGGTAAAGCACCAAGATATTTGAAATCCCGCCTATTTCCATATATATCGGGCAGGACTTTGCGCTCGTCGGACGCTACCCTCTTGTCCCAATCCCGTTTCAAACTGGCCACGGTGGGGGGACGTGCTTTTTCCAACACACTCCCAGCTTTGTGGAACAAACTGGCCCCAGAACATAGGAAGGAATGCAATTTGCTATCCTTCAGGAAAAAGTTAAAAACTGTACTATTCAAGCAAGCATGGAGCAGCCTCTAGGCGCACTGCTGGGATCAAGTGAATGCCATACCTCACTACGTAATCTGGACAAACAGCGCTTAGAGACCCCGGTGGTTATAACGCGCTATACAAGTTAAATAAATAAAAATAAATAATAAATAAAATAGTGTCAGCGCCAGCCAGGTAGGCCTCGGCGCCTGTTGCTGGGGTGGTTTCGGCATTGTATAATGAGGCATAGTAATCGCGGAAGGCCTCCGCAATCTGCGTCTCCTCTCGGAGCTCAATGCCGTTCCCATCCCGCAGGGTCTGAATTTCTGATCGTTGCACCTTCGCCTTCAATGCGCTGGCCAGGAGTCTCCCTGTCTTATTGCCGCCTACGTAGTAAGTATTGCGAAGGCGAAGGGCGGCATTTTCCGCTCTGTCCGTGTCCAAACCTGCCAACTGAGCCCTGGCTGTCTTAATTTGCTTCCCTACTCTAGGTGCCCAAGTGCGGCCATGGACCCTCCAGCTCTACCACCTCGCGTTTTGCTTTGCGGTCCCTGGACTCCGCCGCCGCAATCGCAATTAATTCCTCGCGCACCACCGCCTTCAGGGCCCCCCACAGTGCAGCTACTGGCGTCTCAGGGTTATCGTTAGTAGTTAAATAATCAATGATGCATTGGTGGATCTGTTGGGCTACATCTGAGCATTGCAGGAGAGGTTCCCTCAATCTCCACCCACCCGGGGGTCTCCTAATCTTGGGAACCGTGAGTGTGAGTTCCACCGCCGAATGATCCGAGATAGCCGCTGGAACAATGTCGACGCCTGCGAACCGAGCCTCCAGTTCCGAAGACCCGATGAAGTGATCTAGCCTGGCGTAAGTGTGGTGCACATGTGAATGAAAGGAGAATTGTGATGTCCCAGGATGTTTAGCCCTCCAGAGGTCCACTAGCCCCCTTTGCCGTAGCCAGTCCCTGCCTGCCCCCGAGATAGCGCCCGCGCTACCAAATCTGTGTCTAGACCTGTCCATGTTAGTGTCCATCACTAAGTTGAGGTCCCCTTCCAGAAGCAGAAGGGGATCAGAGGAACGCAGTGCCTCAGAAATCGTCTTCCGCAGAAATGGCTCCTGTCCCGCGTTCGGTGCGTATAAAGACACCACTGTCAGCTGCTGGTCTCCTATCTGAATGCTGTAGGCTAGCATTCTGCCCCTGATATCACCCATCTTGCCCTTAAGCTGCCCATGAAAGTGTTTAGACAATAAAATCGCAACCCCTGCTTTCTTCTCCGGTGTGGAGGAGAAGAATTGATGCGGAAATATGCGGGACCTCATTCTGTGCCAGTCTTTCGTGAGTAGGTGAGTTTCTTGAAGTAGCCATAACTCAGCCCCCAAGTTTTCTAGGTAAAAAAGCACTGCCCTACGCTTAATGGGATTGTTCAAGCCCTTCACATTTAGTGTCAGAATCTTCAAGATAGCCTCAGTCATCACTCATTCAGAGGGCCTTCATTGCTACGTGAGGCTGATGATAGACCGTTTCTCTGCCCAGGTAGGCACTGACCCTCGCAACCCGCTGATCCCCCGCGGCACACTGGTTCCCACCCTCGTCCCTCCCCTCCTCCCCCAACCAACTCCCCAACTCCCCCCTACTGCCTGTCCCCCCCCAAACTCCACCACCCCCCTCCCGAACCCCAACTAGAAATCCCCAAATGCAAACCATAGTCCCAGGCCTATCAGTACTCAGTCCAGGCCCGTAGAAACGTAGTGTGGAGGAGTGTGTGGCAGTAGCAACCCCGTTGGCCCCCCCACCCGTGTGGATGCAGTGCGAAGAAAGCAAATCCCTTGTTGGTGCTGCCTCAGTGCAGGGCCGTCGTGTCCTTGACCACCTCCTTTATGGCCGCTGCCTGCTCCTGAGCCATGGTCGTCTGGTCCGGTTTAAGCTCCACTCTAGGAGAGCGTTGTTGCATTACTTGTTGCCATCCACCTCTTGAATGCTGCGTAGATCCCTCCTGCGGGTATCGCGGCTGTGTCTTCCCCACTTGCTCGTCCTCCTCAAGGCGCAAGTGTCCAGGAGAGAGCGGAGCTGGTTCAGCGCCGCCTTCCATTTGAAGATTAACCTAAAGAGGTGGCCCCAAGAATAGGGAACCCCGTTACCCCGCAAGAACGCCGTAGCCACCTGGAAGGCTTTCCTCTTTTGCAGAGTGATGGCCGAAAGGTCTTGAAATAAGGCCACAGGGTAGCCCTGGAATTGAAGAGGCTGTTTCTGGGGGGCTTCTTTCAGGATCCGCTCTTTCAAAGGGAAATCAGGTAGAAAGGCCAAGATGTCCGGCGGGGGGGCAGGCGCACCACGCGCCAGGCCGACTCTATGCTCCCTGTCTATGCGAATTTCGAAGTCAGCAGGTTCACCTAGGATCTCCCTGAACAATCCCTGCAGGTAGTAAGTGACGCTTTTCCCCTCCGCCTTAGATGGCACTCCCCGGACCCGTATGTTGTTCCTCCGGGAGTGGTTCTCGAGGTCCTCCGTGTGTGCCTGGAGGTCTACTTGTTGCTCCCGGAGGCGGAGGACCTCTTGCTGCAGATGTTCTACTTCTTCGCTCCGAGACTGGTCGGCCTCCTCTACCGTCGCCACTCTCTCACCCAAACTATCCACATCCCGGCGAAGTTCGCGCTGCTCCCCAGCCAGGTCTTGTTTCAGGGTTTGAAAGTCTTCCCGCAGGGAAGTTAGAGTGACTCCAGGAAGGCCTTAGTGATAGGGGCCCCTCCATCCTCCTGCCCGGGTTTCTGGCCGGCATCGCCGGGGGTGATTGACTCTTCTCCCCCTTTGGGGTGTTTTGACCAGCATGTCAGTGATGGTGCGGCCTCCTCTACGTCCTGTGTCAGTGATGGTGCGGCCTCCTCTACGTCCCGCTCCGACTGCTCTATCCCCGGAGGGCCAGGTGGTCGTGCCTCCCCAAACCGGGTTCGTTGTAATAAATGTGTTCCCCCAAGGTAGCCGGATAGCTTAGTGTCCAATCGAGCTTCTCCCGAATAATCTGTGTCTCCTGTGGGGACCGCTCTGTAAGGGGGCTGCCCCCCTACTCGCTCCCAGAGCTCCCCCCGCTGAACCCGACCGGTCCGGGTTGTGGCCTGCTGCTGGGCACCTCTGCTCCCTCCGTGCCCCTCCTCACCTTGCGGTCGCCAACCCTTCTCCTGGGCAGTGCGGCCTATAGAGCAGTCCGTGCCCCTGGCGCTGGCTGGTGAAGCTCCTCCGGAGCGCTGGACAAGCTGCATTCTACCCGCCGGCATCCCAGCCCTCGTAGGCCCCAAAGCCTGGACCTCAATTTTCGTGACTGTCCTTGCTGCCTGCACCGACCTCGGCATCCCTGTACCAGGCGCTCCTCAGGCAAGCGGGCAATGGGGGTCAGGTCCACAACGCCATGGTAGGGCTACAATGTAGGACCCGCTGTTCAAAGCCTCCACCTGCTTCAGGGCTCTGGCGGGACCTCGCTCCCCCGCAGTTCGTAGGCCCGGGACCGGGGCCTCAATTTTCGTGACTCCCCTCTGGGCGGTCGCGGGCCGCAGCTGCCTCTGCCGCCGGCTTTTATGCGTTCTGCGCCGGGACCCACCTTCCTGCACCAGGTCCCGGCCTCCATGCCAATCGCTCCGTGCCCCTCCGCCGACTCGCGGCAGGACACCCGCCGCCAGAGAGCTGCCCCTGCCTCCTCAGTTCTCGGCCGCCATTTCGCCACGGCTCCCAGTCGGGTCTCGGTCCCTAGGGGGAATGTGGCTCACGGGCCGCCTCCGCAACCGCCCCTCGGCCAAAAAGTGCAGCGCGAGGGATCGCAGCTCGGCAGGATGAGTTGCCTGCTTTCTCATGGATTTGCGGGTGTATAAAGGGGCTAAACGGGATTCAGGGCTGGGAAGCCGAGCGAGTCAACGCCCTCTCAGGCCATCATCTTGGCCATGCCCCCCAGTAAAACACTTTTGACAAAATAGAGTCCGTATTGTCTTTTTTTGAGTTTTAGCTCGACAAGGTCCATGAACTTGACAAATCTGGTATTTAGCTGTGGGTATTTTTCTTGGAGGCATGTGTGAACATTTAGCTGAATAAGAGTATTCCAAATCAACTCATTGCATTTGTTGATGAGCGTTGGACTAACACATAATATTGGAAGATAGACTTGCTTGTAATCCCAAAGTCTTTGCTTGATCTCATCAAGCGGTCCAGACCATGGCACAACTAGATCTTTTGTTGGGAACATAGCAATAGCTGCCTCATTAATTTAAGGTTCAACCTCAGGGGGATAATATTTTCCAAAAAAGGAATGTCTGTGACTGAGATCTTATGTTTAATGACCATCCAAGTGTAAGACTTTGCATAGAGCAATTTTGGCATCTAACAAATTAGTCATTCAAGAATACATTTCCAGTGTCAAGACTAGTGTCATGGCTGTTATAATGAGCACTACATAGTGTGGGCTGAAGCTGAAGTCTTGTACCTACTTTAATATCCGAATCTCTGGTCTTACCGGTTTTGGGTCATAATCGTGGCTCCTTTTCAACAGATATTTTTTCGCTTCCTTTTAAGGGTTTTTATACTTTGTAAATAGACCTATTTGATTAAAGACCTATTTGATATAGAGTGACACTGCTCCTATTGTAAGTTGTATTGGGTTTTTATTGTGCTGTATATTATTCTTAGTGTTAGACCTGGCACCATTGGCGTGGGTCTCCCTTCCATTTTTTGCTGTTTCCTCCTGTGTTTTTGCTATGCTTTTGTTGGTAGATCCTTTGGGCACTTTGCCACTGCTGTTCAGTGTCAAAGTGCAAGTGCGCCCTATTGTAAATTGTTGTAATGGATTAGTGACTCCATGATTGGCCTATTTGATTTACTTGTCAGACCCTAGTACAGTGCACCATGTGTGCCTGGGGCCTGTAAATCCATTGCTGCGGGTGGGCTTGCAGCACTGGTTGTGCCACCCACAGAAGCAGCTTGTGAAGTGTGGCTCAGGCCTGCCATTGCAGAGCCTGTGTGCAGTCTGGGACTGCTGTGTCAACTTGGCAAGTGCACCCACATGCCAGTCCCTAGACCTTCCTTTTTCTACATCTTAGTCACCCCTAAGGTAGGACCAAGGGCAGGGTGCATTGTATGTAAAAGATAGGACATACCCTGATGTGTGTGGCATGTCCTTCTAGTGAATCACAGCTAATTTTGTTTTTCACTATTGCAAGGCTACCTGTTCCCATAGGCCAGAATGGGCAGTTTGATTATAGCACCTTATAATCCTACCTGACCCAGAGAACGAGGTAGGAATACGAGTTTAGTATGCCAGAATTCAGAATGTTAAAATACATCTTTTAGTGAAGGTGATTTTTACATTCTGTGTTTGAAAATACCACTTTTAGAAAGTAGGTATTTCCTTGCCTAACAATCCGGTATGTCTCTGCTGGATTTGTGTATTCCATGTCTGGTTTGTGAGTGATAGGGGACTGGAGAGGGCCTTGGCTCGAGCATTCTGATGGGTCAAGGCTGGGCTGAATAGGACCTGCATTGAATAGAGAGTAGGGGGAGGAGATTTCCTTTCACTGCCCGAGCCCTCATAGAATAGAGAGTAGGGGGCGAAGATTTCATTTCACTGACCTGAGCCCTAATAGAATAGAGAATAGGGGGAGGAGATTTCCTCTCAGCTACCTGGGCCAGGTCTGCTCTCAAACAATGCCTTTTCCACCTCCTGCCAGGAAGCTGCACCCAGGAGGACAGAACTGGTTTTGACTAGGTACAAACACACTCTGCCTTCAGAGAAAGTAGGATTTTGCAGTGTAGATATTGAGACCCAGAACTTTAGATTACTTCTGGGAATCAAGACAAACCTTTGCCAAGGAGAAGAACCAAGGAAGCTGAAGGAGGAGACTGCCCCTGCGATAGCGACTGTTTGGGGTTGGCCTGCAGTGGTTACTTTATTGCCAAGGAAAGGAGAAAAAGGAACTTTGTGTGTATTTTAACCATCTTGAGGAAGATCTCCAAGGGCTTGAAGCTGAGCTTGCCTCCTGTTATGAAGTCTCAGGGACACAAAGACTTCACCACCAGCTCCCCCTGAATTCCCTTGCTGGGAATATTACTTGCAGTGAGGTTCCTGCTGTTGTTTGGGCCCTCTGTGAGACTATGTGTCGCTGGGAGCTGAAAGCGTGACTCAACGAGGAGAAGCTCGTCGCCGCCGCATCGCCTAAGAAGTGTGCCGCAGCTGTTCAGTCGCATGGCAAACGAAGCGCGTCGCATCACCGGAGAAGCGTGTAGCAGGGCCGGTCGCTGCTCCAAAGTTCTTCGATTTAGCCGCACGCCTGTTGGACGTGCACGCATCACATCCAACGTTGTTGCATCGCATCCAGGTCGCCATTTTGTCGCATCACACCGGTTTGTCGCATCGCATCGAGGTGTCATTTTGTCGCATCGCATTGGATCACAGTAAGAAACAGACGCTTTGCCTCCCCTCCGGCAAGGAACAGACGCATCGCCTCCCCTGCGCTGCAGTTAGGAACAGGTGCGCCGCATCCCCCGAAGCAAGGAACTGACTCATTGCTTTCACTGTGACCCTTTTGTTTGTATTGCGTGACGCATCCAAGGTACTATTAGAGTAAAGTGTTGTGTTTACCATCTACATTGAACTAAGCTATTTCTATCATTTTTTAAGTCATAATCTTGATATTCTATGGTGGATTTTTGTTGTTTGGTTTTGTATTATGTCTAAGTAAAGATTACTTATTTTTCTAAACTGGTGTGTGTAGTGTTTTCACTGTATTACTGTATGTATTCACAAATGCTTTACATACTGCCTCTGAGATAAGCCTGTCTGCTCGTGCCAAGCTACCAAGGGGGTGAACATGGGTTATCTAGGAGTGTATCCCCCGTATCCTGACTAGAAGCAAGGGTCCCTATTTGGACAAAGGTGCAAACCATTGCCAACTATAGACTCCCATTTCTATCCCTTATGGTCGCACTATATGTATTACTTGTATTTTTAACTCTGTTTTTTTATTTAATTTTTATAAACCGATTTTATCGATTTTCAAACATCGATTTTCAAACAAAATGCCAAAAGAACAGCGGTACAATCACATGGACAATGCAAAGGAGCAGTTAGGTAGACAAAATACATTGCAAATACAATCATCAGTATTCCTAAGATCCTCACAGATCCAGTCGCAACCGGGTTCTCATCAAAAGGCCCTTGTGTCAGTTGACCCCTCTTCCTCCCAGCGGTCGCTACAGCTCTCAGGTTATCAATTCTCAGCAGCCAATACAGCCTAACAGCGAATTTCGAACAAGGATCCCTAAATCCCGCCCCTTCCCCCCACAATCCCCAAACACCCCAACACAAACCCCCTCCCCCTACCACCACCTCCCCACCCCCCAGGCATGCCAATGATTTGATGATATACCCACATGATCAGCTACACCCCATGCAAACAATGCCAGGAAACTTGCAGCGTAGTCCGCATCCTAATGAGGTCCAGGGACACCAGAGGAATTTGTTGCCAAGTCAGCCCCGTACTCAAGCACCCATCATTTCATTCAGCCTCATTCAGCTTCACTCAGCCTGTGCCCCCTCAGCCCCATCTGGCACTCCCTCATCGTCTTCGATTGGGTACTTAACTAGTTCCACAAGCGCCACCCACGCCTGCGCCATTTCCATTGATTTCTCACTCTCAATGCGCTTAGCCTGGCGTAGCGTGCAGTTCCCTTCACTCTCTGCCCACCTCCAAAACTCCCTACGCCAACGCGCAAGAGAAGGCCCGCTGCATGCCTTCCATCGGGTAGTAAGTTCTCTTTTAGCCAGGAACAGTCCTAAATATCAATTAACTTGCTGGTGACCTTGATCTTAGCAGTGTGTGGAAACCAATGGAGCAAACAAGCCCCTTGCGTCTTGGCTATCTCCCTCTCTGTCACTGTCGTCAATGTAGTTGTCACCCCTTGCCAGTAGTCCCTTAACTGTGGGCAGTCCCAGAACATGTGTAAAAACCCTAAAGCTCACCGGGGCCATGTAGTTGACGCCCCAAATTAGTCGTTGATCTTGCCGGCAGTTAACTGTATGTTTTTATTGTTGGCGTCTTTTATTGTTGGCGTCTTTTATGGCTATGTTAGCTGAATAAAGTGAATATCATGTTATGTATTGATGCACTATGACCATGCCTTCTGTGCAGTACATAAAGACGTTGGGGAACACATGACATGGTTGCAATACCTTACATATTCTTTAGCATGCAGTGAGTCCAGTACTTAGGATAGGACCTGTAGCCATTGCCTGTGTTTACAGCATAAAGGGTATGGCTTTGGAACATAGACTTTGTCAGTGCTTCCTGGACATGGTATTGGCCATTAGCTGTGCCCTGTGCTCAGTACATACTTACCCTATTCCACACAGGACATGGCCTTCACCCGTGCGCTTTTGGTGCATTCCAGTGTGCCCTTTATACTGGCCTGGATTTAATTTTTTATTGCAGTTTGTGGTTACTTGTCTGGGTCTGGCAGGTACATTTTTGGAATTAAACGTCTGAAAGAAAATTCAC
The DNA here is from genome assembly GCF_964263255.1 of Lissotriton vulgaris. Classification (NCBI taxonomy): domain Eukaryota; kingdom Metazoa; phylum Chordata; class Amphibia; order Caudata; family Salamandridae; genus Lissotriton; species Lissotriton vulgaris. The sequence goes on along the minus strand of NC_141691.1, from coordinate 530,262,421 downwards.
TAAACCAAGAAAAGACACTTACTGAAGAAGCGTCTCATCTGTGTGCCTTTTTTGTTGAATCCTAATTTTACATTTATTACATTTCACACCCAAATTACCCTGACTGAAAGTTGAAAATGCACACGTTGGCACTACCAGTCTCCCCTAAGAAATCAAAGGTTGGCAAAAAAATGATTCATCCGAACTTTGGTGCAAAGCACTCATAATAGGCTAAAGTAAAAAGCCATTTAAATTGGACCTTGTCTAAGCAACCGATATGTTGACGAGCAGCATCTTCCCACCTCCTAAAGGTCACCAGGATTCTTAGATCATACTGGGGTGGACGCTGTACGTCCTTTCTGTCACCCAAGCTCTGGAACTTTCTCCCTCAGCAGCTACGTCAACTGGAGCTATAACTCTCATTCCGCAAAGCCTTGAAGACCTGGCTATTCAAAGAATAGTGTCACATCGGGGCCATTGTTCGGTAGCTGCGAAAAGCACTGGGAAGCCTTTGGATAGCCATGCGCCATGCAAAAACTACAGAATAGAATAAAATAGGACTACAGCATCAGACATTTTGCCTTGTAAAACATATATAACTTTTCCTCTTTGAACAGTGTTCTATAACAGCCAACGGTGTTGTAAAACATAAAATCTGTGGTTATTAAGTGAGTGCTGTGAATGAGAGAGGTTTGTCTTTTCAAGTAATGGCTATCATAGCTTAAATAAGAAGATCCAGCAAGATGGTTTAATAGGTTAATTGCTCACTGCTGACATCTACTATAACCTTCAGGCCACAAGTTTGAATCCCAGCAATACCATCTCAGATTTCCCTACCAGTTCATTAGAGTGAGTAATGACACCACTTGTTATTTATTACACTTGGAGACTACAAAGTGTTTACTGGGTTATATAAAACATTTAATATAGCGTATGTGTGATGTTAAAAGGGGCCTTTTGGTCCTATAATGCTGTATTGGTTACTGGTCATAATAACCAACCACTTGGGGCCTGATTAAGAGTCTGGCGGTCCAGGGACCGCCAGACTCGCGGGGTGCGTAGGTGGCAGTTCTTAGACCCCCCCCCCCCATTACAACTAAGGGGGGTCGGACCGCTATTGCCCTGCCGCAACCACCAGGGATCAGAGATCCCTGGCAGTGGCGTGGTTTAAGGTTTGCTTATTGTACAGTTAATAAAAACTCACAATTTAAAACTGACATATATATGAAAAGCCTTATTTACATTTAAAGTTTAAGAAAGGCGGGTGATCACACTCTTTAAGATCATAAAAGTCTCGATTTCATTTTGGTGAAGGCAATAAAAATTGAGGGGGCAAAGTACTCCGAGTGGGCTAGCATAGCGTTTGCTTGGCAGATGCTTCAAGTGAGCCAGGTGGCTGTTTCGTGAGTCTTCTAGCCACTGTCAAAGAATTTTGTTAGCCTGCAATTTAACAGAGTCTCTTCAGGATTAAAACACAGCATCACAGCCTGCCTAAAACTTGTTATGCCCTTTTGGTTCCATAGGACCCGAAATATGGAGCGCCTTATGTCCATGAGGTTTGTACAGATACAAATGATGCGTATTAGGTCCTCTTTACCTAATGAGCAGAGTCTGCAGCGATTTGATGAGCTTGCCCTTTTCCAAGGTGCCAAATGGGGTAGTATAGGTATGATGCCGAGGCGCAGGTTTAACAAGCACTGGCGTTGCCAATAGGTTTCGCATTTGGAAAGTTGAAGCTATTGGTTTTGTAAATGACATTTTATATTTATATATTGTTATTGACAATGCCAATAACGATATATAAATATAAAATGTCATTTGCAAAACCAATAGCTCCAACTTTCCAAATGCGAAACCTATTGGCAACGGCAGTGCTTGTTTTGCTTAAGGCCTTTTTGGACTCCCACAGAAATCTAAGTGGCCCAGAGACTAGCGAAGAAGTCAAGACTGCCTCTCGCCAGCACCACAGGCCGGGCAGGAGCTCCCGGGAGGGGGTGTGGTGCGTGTCAGAGCCTTCCTGTAGGGGAGGGGCCGAGGGGAGTGGTGGTTCTAGTGTGTAAAGTGTACTCCAAGGCCCCGCCCGTGAAATGTCAATAATATAATATAATTATGTGCCTGCTCGCCCCGATGATGAAACCTGAGCCAGTGATGTTTGACTGGTTGTTGATTAGCATCTCAAACGGGAATGCGCTATAGCGCTTTGATCGAGAGTACATGATTCACCTCTCTGGTGAGCTCATACGGGACTGCCTGTTATTTTTTGGTTGACCTTGACTGGATGAAGGGGTGGGATGGCTGTGCCTGGATTTGAACCCGGGACTTTCATATCATCACAATGAACGATTTTGGTTCTAGCCTCAAGAGTCCATGCTTAGAATGTCAGCGTCCTGCATGTAGGCGACCGCCCTCAATTAAGATTTTGTCACAAACCCACTCTTAATTTTGCCACGCACCTTGTCGCACATTTCACTACATAACAAGTAAACAGATGAGGTGCTGCCCGCTGTGGTTAAAAGTTCCTGCGTTAAGCTCCGGCGGCATGTGGTGATGCAGTCGGCTACTGCCGCACATTTCAAATACTGTTCCATTGGACTTGATGGCAAGGTAAACGTTCCTAGAGAACAGACTGCATTACAAGTCCTTTAGTAACCGTAATCAGGAGTCCCGCAGTCCCGCATCTGCGAGAGGGTGCGGTTACACCCGAGGTGCCTGGGGGCTTCACTGGGCGGGCATGCGTAGAATCCAATATGTTAACGGAGTATGACTGTGCCAGGGGAAGCGTGTGCAACCCCTAGCTCTAGTGAGAAACAGATGCAAACATAGATAGAAATGAGGAAGTCGCAGTACTATTTCTGTGTGGGTGGGAGTGCAAAGGCAGTTTAAGAGAGATTACTAACTGCAAACTGATAAGTATTGTACGATAGGAGTCTACATTGTCAAGCTGCGGGCGGGGGAGAGCTCCTGGCAAATGGCCTCGCAATGCTGGCAAATGGCCGGAGGGAAGCCGGATGGGGGCGGGAGAGCCTGCTGGGGGGGTGGGAATGCGAGCGAGGGGAGGTGAAGTGTGGCAGGCGGATTAGGGAGATGCGTGGAGGGAAGCCGGATGGGGGCGGGAGAGCCTGGTGGGAGGGCGGGAATGCGAGCGAGGGGAGGAGAAGTGTGGCAGGCGGATTAGGGAGATGCACGTGCTTGTGTGGTCCCGTGACCCGCTTTTGTGGTCACGTGCATTGTGAAAAAACCGCAGTGGTTTGACGAGTCGATGGAGCACTTGAATTCTCGCCTATTACATTCGCAAGCGAATGATAATAGGCGAAACCTAAAAACGTGTTTTTTGTCGTCTGCGTGAGGCCCATTTTTAGATATTCTTGTGGCTTCAGAGCTTTGTAGTCTTTCAGCACTGCCCATCCATGAGCCCTCTTTGCCAGGGTGTCTTTGTCCTCTATGGATGATATCATCTTGGTTACTTTCGTTCTCACTTTTTTGAAGGTTTTGATGTCTGTCGGTGACTCCCAGAGATTTGTGAGCCCCAAGATCTCCAGTGATTCTTTTAGATACTTCCTTGCGGGTGAGTTCTCTCTGATAGAGAGTTCAGTTGGCGTCTCTGTTTTTCCGCCAGCTTTTTATATATGCGCCTCTTCTCTCCACCGTTTTGCTTCTTTAGGCCGAATTCAAGGCGGATTTGAACAGGCGAAGTGTAAGTGGGTAGGCGGAAAATTGCCCTGTACGCTTGACTGATGATGTTGTCTAGTGTCGTTGCGTCTTTTCTTTGTATGGATTCACTGCCATATGTGAGCATGGGCTGTAAGCGCACTCTAATCACCTGCAGAAGGGCGTCAAGTGACCGGTCTGGGAGAGCTTTCTTCAGAGGCTTTATCGATAGATAGAATGTCATGCCCTTCCGACGGATGGCCTCTAGTTGATGTTTGAACGAGCCTCTACTGTCTATAAGTACGCCTAGGTATTTGTAAGTGGCTACCTGGTCTAATCTCTGTCCGTCCAGAAGCCATGCGAGTTTCTTTGTTTTGTTGTAGTATATTGTCATGATTTTTTTGTTTTAATTAAATTGATCTTTAGTGCATTGTTTATGGAAAACGTATTGGTAGTGTCCAGAAGATGTTGGAGTCTGATAGGGGACCGACTGATGAGGACCAGGTCGTCAGCGTATAAGAGGTTTGAAAGTGAGGTGTTGCCCAGCCGTGGAGCATGTGATTTGGATTTCTCCAGTTCACCGGGGAGATCTGCGGGAAAGAGGTTGAACAGCATAGGGGCTAGGAAGCAGCCTTGTTTCAGGCCTTTGGTGGTGTTGATTTCCCTTGAGAGGTGCGTACCAGAGCCCAATTTGATCTTGACCCAGGTGTTGGTGTGTAGCATTATCAGCTGCTGTAGGAGTGGCCCGGGAATCCCCCATTTTTCCAGCTTCTGCCAAAGTTTGCTCCGGTCTACATGGTCGAATGCAGCGCTGTAATCTATAAAGCACAGAAATAATGAGCTGTTAGTAGATTTTGCCGCATCTGTCAGAAGAGTTAGCGACTTAATGTTAGTCGTTGTGCCCTGGCCTCTGCAGAATCCGGTTTGGGTAGCTGGGATGATGCGCTTTAAGGTTGCCCAGGAAGTTAGTTCCTCCAGGATAAGGCCTGCGTAGTATTATGCCTCCGTGTCGATTAGGGCTATAAGTCGATAACTACTTGGATTGCTCCTTCCACCCTGTTTGTAGATCGGGCTTATTATAGAGCCTCTCCAGGTTATTGGACTTATTGCCGTTTCCCTTATTTCCTGGAAGACTGGCACCAGGGTGTTGCTCCAAAAGTCAGCGTCTTCCTTGTATATTAATGGCGGGATCCCATTAGGGCCGGGGGCACCCTCGATTTTTGCCTTTTTGAAATTTGTGTCCTGATCCTAGCCGCTGTTGCTGAGTATGTTTTTTCCACTCTGTTTGTAATTGGTGTGAGTCTTGTTGTTGCTTCCTCGTCAAGGTTTGCGACGTTATGCAGGGGTAATTACCTGATGTAGTCGTTGTTAGCTTCTTTTTTATGTTTGCCAGTTTTGTCGGAGCTCTGATGCGGTCCAGTTATCCGGGCTCCGCCTCTGGACGAGTACCTCTCTAGGTTTGCGGCATTAAAGTGAATTGATAAATAGTGTGCCCAATTGGATTCAGATATGTTAGAGTTAATGCCTTTGTGACCTGGCCGTTGTAGGCTGTGGATTGATATCCAGAATCTGGAGCTGTTCTTCTGTTTCGAGTCGTGTGCTATTTTTACCCTAATTCCTCGTTCAGTTGCTTTTCCCTTTCCCAGGTCTAATTCTTTAGCTGTGCTTTTAAGGAGCGCAGCTCCTTTTGTGGAGCTTCGTATTTTGGATGTTTGCGGAGCTGCCTTAGAGTCTGGTGTGTTCCCCTTTTGGGTGTTTTGCTTTGTAGCGTGTTTTGCTCCGAGTTCCATTACGAGTGCTTCCCAGGCCTCCAGTGGATTCATGTTTGAGCTGGTTATCTGGTGCATGATTGTTTTTGCACTGATTGATAATTCTTCAGCTTCGTCAGTTTTACACCTTATTCATCTGTAGTTAGTGGTGTACTCTGATCCGATATATCTCATTGCTACTACTTCGTTCCCGCTGGACATGCCTAGTTTCACTTCTAGTGGGAGATGGTCACTTTGGTCGCTCTCTCCTACCTTGAACGACCTAATTGTTTCAAACAGTAGTAGTGTCGCCAGGGTGAAGTCGAGATGGGAAAAAGTGCTTGAGGAGAAGTATATTGGTGCAGGTGGTGTATCCTCTGCGAATCGTCCATTAAGTACTCTCAGGTTTAGCTGCTCGAGGTCTTTCAATAGTTGGTTTGAGCATTTTGTTGGTTTATTTGGAAAGGGAATGGATTGGTTTGGTATTTCCCACGCGATGTCCATTACCAGTGTCATTTCGTCGACTGGTTTCTCTCCAAAGAGGTGAAGGATAAAGTCACCTGCCACGAGTATGTTCCCCATTTCCTTTTCTTCCATGAGTCTTGCCAGTTCGCTGACAAGTTCCCTGGATCATGTTTGTCTGTGCTTCGGGTGTATGTATGTGTTTATAATGTATAGTGGTTGAGTAATCTGATTTTTTTTTTATGGTTGTTATAGCTAGTGCCTGTATCTCACTTGGGGAGATGATTTTTACGTTAATTTCTTCCATTGTTCCGATGGTTGATATTGAGGCGAGTGACACCAGGCCACCTGAGCTGTGGCCATAGGAAGAACCTCTGATTGCTGGATGGGTTTGAGTTGTGTAGCCTTGTATGGGTATTTTGTTCTCTTCCCAGGTTTCCTGGAGTAAGATTAAGTCAAATGATTTTAGGTAGTTTGATGTTTCTGGGTCCTCCAGTTTGTCAGAGAGACCGTTGATGTTCCAAATGCATATTTTGATTTTGGGTGTTTCAGCTGTCATGAGGGTCAGGGCTGGTGCTCTTTGTCAATTAGTGTCTCCTGCGGTTATTGTCTGCTGTTTTGTTGCCCTATTTGAGTCAGGTTGCTGGATTGTTAAGTGTTGTAGATGTGATGGACTGATGTCTAACTACGTGCTCCTTTCAGTATTGATTTGACTGTTTGAGAGCGTTCTGGTTTACTTTCTTTTAGGAGTGGGATCGGATAAGGTGGCCTTTTTCCTGCTTCGAGCTCTATTCCCCACTGGGAGAATCAGAGTGTTTCCCCCAAGATTATGTTTGCTAGGTCGTTTGTTTCATGGCCCAGTAGGTCAGGGGAGGGATGAAATTCGATAACGAGCAAATCTGTTGTATTAATGTTTTTTAATTTTTTGATTGAGTGGATAAGCCTTAGAATGTTGCCCCTGTTTAGGGTGTCCACTCTTCCTCTAGATATAAATTCTGGAATAAAGAGAATAATGTCTGACTCATTTTTCCCAGGGTATAGTATTTGCTGATGTATGTTTAACTGGTTTTGTTGGGCCCCATGTGGGGGTTGGATTTTGGGTATTGAGGCACAGCGTTTTATACTCGCACCCTGAAGATGCTCTTTTGCCTGTGCGCTAGCTGATTTGGTGGTACTTAGTTTCCTAGCCTTCGTCATTGGTTTGTGAGTGGTGGCCTCTGTACTGTGGCTGACACTTTTTTGGGGGGGTCGGTGATTGTGACCTCTATGTTGGTTTTGACAGACTCCACAGAGGCCTGCACTGCGGTCTCCGTGACAGGTTGAGTTGTTACTGCCGGTGGGTTGCCTACAGGAGAACAAATTTTTCTTTGTCTTTCGTATCCCAGTTCGGGTAAGTTGCTATGTGGTAAGGTGTTAGCTTGGCCGAGGGGCATCTGCTCTGTCTGTTTGCTTGTTTTCTCTTTGGAGGGTATTAGGGTGGCTATCTCTACTACATTTGATGTCTTTGCTTCTGTTGAGATTATGTGTTGAGGTGATGACTTTGTGCCTTCCGTATGGTTTTTAGTGGCTCATGACTGCTCCTTGCGCCATAGTGTGATTGTTTGCTTGTTCACATCAGTACAGTCTGCTCCTGCCTTTTCTTTTTTGTTTACGGCGTGCACGCGCGTTCGTTGGGCTCGCTGGGTCAACCCTTTCTTTGATTGAGATGTTCTGAGGGGACTCTTCTAGTAAAGTTTTGGGTTTTGGTGGTTGGTCCCCTTGCTTGATAACCGTGTGGTTGTCGTTAAAGGTTACTAGTGACCTTTTGCTGGGGGTTGGTCTGCCGGGCCTAGCCTCTGTTGTGGGGAGCGTTGCTATATTTAATTTTAAGTTTCCCAGGAGGTTTCCCAACATCGTGGGAAGTGTGGCTAATTTGTCGATTATTGGAGAGCAGACGCAATCTATTCTTTCTATTTGAGTTAATTTTGCTGCCTCTTGTCCTCTTTTTATGAGACCATTGAGGTCTGCGAGTTTTCTTTCTATCCTGAGGTGGCTTCTGCTGGTGTTTGCAGGACAGTCAGCTGTAGATCTAATTTGTCAGATTGGTACTGTAGTGCTGTTGATGACAGCTGAATTGTATTAAGTAGGGTTGCCCAAAAGGTTTCAGTGGGGCCTCTGGTCCCCTCGGTAGGCTGATAAGAATGCTCTTCTCTGGTGCTGTTTGTTAATGGCTTAACGTTGTACAATGCCACTAAGTCTTCCCATTCTTGTGATGTCAAGAAGGTCATGTCCCTATCTGAAGAGCTCGTGGGAATGTTTCCTTTTGTCGCTACTAGGTGTGTGTTTTAGCTCTTTTGCGTTGCTTTGCTCTGTTGTCAGTGTTGGGCTTTGTCCTTTGCCTGTTGGCGGGCTTTCGTTTGAGCAGTTTTTTGTGTCATTGAGGTCACTTTTTTGAGAGATGGTCGTATTACTGTCCTTGATGCTGTTAGTTCTGGGGTTGTCTTTTTCTGGGGTCACTAGGCTTATTGCCGCTTCAATTCTATTTCGTTTGGGCGACCCCACTTGGTCCCTTTCCTGTCTCTCTCCTGGTGTCTACTTTGCTGCTGTTTTCAGGCACGACAGCTATGCTCGATGGCTCTGGACGGGTTACGGTGCTTTCCTATATCTCCACAGTCTACTTACGCCTGCCGTGTGCTTTCGTTCACGGGGCCAACTACTGTTCAATTCTGTTCTTTTCCTGGTCAGCTCTGTCCAGACTCCACTCGATGCTTGGTACTTGATGCTTGTTGCTTGATGGCAGCTGGGCTCGGGTGCTCCTGCTGCACTGGCTAGCACCTGCTCAGCTCAGCCGCTTCCTGGAGGTCTCTGGCGGTCTCTTGCGGCTTCTGCCGCACCGGCAAGCGCCCGCGGCTCCGCCGCGTCCTGGGAGTCACTCACGGGTCCTTGCGACTCCTGGTGGGTGAGGGTCAATAGGTGGGCTGAATCAGTAGTTGCCCTAGAGGTTGATGTTGGCTTACTGACCCTCGTGCCGCCTTCCCACTGCTGTCGACTTTTGCCCTCCGACCTTAGCCTTGACTGCTGTCCGTTTTCTCGAGGGCGAATTCCTCCCCCATTCCCAGTGCTCGATTAGCACTAGATTGGCACAGTGCTGCATCTGTTCACTCTAACCCGAAGGCTAGTGGGGGGGTCAGTAGTTAGAATCTGAAGGTCAGTTTCTTCAGAGTCGAGACACAAGAGTTGAGACTAGAGACTCGTTTTGTCCATCCCTCCCGCTGGGGAAACTCGCAGCTCCAGTCACCTTCCTTGGACAAACCAGGTTTAATCTCTGGGAGTGTCCCGTAGGCTTCCCAGCTCCTCGGCGGCTCCTTAGAGGCTTGTGGCAGACCGATGCGTCCTTCGGCCTCTGCTTCTGGTGCGGCCGCAATCCACAGAGCACACAGACCGCACACTGCACCGCACGCCACCGGTCACCGCACTGTACCGCACCCCGCGGGGAGGGGCGCTTAAAGATGGGCACCTCTCCCACCACGGCGTTCAACGGTAGCGGTAGTGGCAGAAAAGCGGCAAAAAAACAGGAACCACAAGCCGTCGCCGATCCGGCTCTGAAGATCCGCGCCGACTTCCACAGCAGTCTTGAGCCTCAGTGGTGTGGTGGTCTTGAGGCCACAGTATACTTACCGGACTGCTGGGGTCCTGCCAAGCATATTACGAGTTTACTTTCTGCCGGTTTTCATGGCGGTTCCTACTCTATGAAATCCGTGACGGAGAGGAAACAAAGGGGCCCCTACAGGGCCTCCTGTTGCCTCAGGGCTAAGGGTGCATGCAGGGGGCACATGTTGTGCCCCCTTTGTGAATGCACAGCAGTACCTGCACGGCATTAACTGAACCAGTCGCTGTCATGCAGGTACTATCTTTGATGTTCCCTTTGCGGTCCCTATTTATTAGGCACCGCCGTTGGAACATCAAAGAACTGCCTGCCAGTAACTTAAAAAGTCATAATATGGCGGGCGGTGATCAAACAGGTTTGACGGTGCAGTGGCGGGGTGGTCCTGCTGCCGCACCGCCAAATTCGTACTCTAGCCCTTAGTCTTTGCTTTGTAGGCTGTTTTGTCATCAAAGTCTGTTGATGACATTGTAAGAGTTACCAGTTTCCATTAATTTGAACTTTACACTTTTATATCTATGCATTTATCTGTACATGTATAACATTTCACATATTTATAATAAACGAAAGTTGAAGGGGAGTTAAGATTGATTCGCATCTTGATAATAGTTTCAGCATGAACCTTAAAAGACATGAAATTCAACAGTTAAGGTATTGCCTCTCCCTTCACTCTCACCAGCACCATAATCACTGAACTCCCATCTGTAGTACATACTGGGGATCAGTTAACTCCCTTCCGCACTATGTACAGTTTGGAAGCTTAATAAGGGTGTGATTGTACTTGGTGTTTTAAGCTGTAATTTTCACAGATAGTAGCACTTATTATAAACAATTGATAAGAACAGAGAAAACCAGGTATTACCTGAAGAAAAGAAAATTCACCCAAGAAACATTACTACTGGGAATACATGCATAAAGCCACATCAAGGACTCTGACTTCTTCCTCTTGTGCTGGGAGATGTTGCAGAGCCAGATATCACCTACATTTGTATTGTGTGTGTGTCTGTACACGTGTGTTGGGACATATGATGTGTTAGATGTCTTTGAGTATGTGAAAAGTAGTTAGATGTGTTCTTGTAATTCCTCAGCAATTTACAGATTTATTATTGCCTTTATATATTTGTCATATTTAAGTTTTTTATAAGTGATTTATATGCAATGATTTCCCTTTTTGTTTTTAAATTTTGAGTGCGATTTGTACAGGTGTCTGCAATGTTTGCAGCTATATGCATTTTTTTAAACATTTCTGTAGGTTATAGTTTTTGTTTTACGAATGTTATAGGTGAGTCCTAGGCTATGCCCCTTAATAGTTACTTTAAAAACATCCTATTCTAGGAGCATCTCGCCTGTGGAGCCATTTACCTCAAAGTATTCCACAGTCGCAGCCCCCCAAGGACGCATGGAACGCTTGGTCCTCCAGCACCACCGGCTGGATGAGCCAAGTGGGGACGAGTGGTGGACGCACTTCCCACTTGAGTTGCAAGAGCTGGGGGTTGTGACCAGAGTGCCTGCGCCCCAGGTATTCACTCTCTCCAACAAGGGGAAGCAAGGTGGGCGACCCCACTATGTGGTCCAATCTTATGTGCAGACCATGCACAGGGGAATGAGTATATGCATGCATCTGGATTGCGAATACACCATATGTCAGCCAGGGACCAGTGGGACAGCCACGCAGTCCACTCTTGTGCATCCGACGTGGTTGTGGTGCGCGTCTGGGGCGGGAATGATCGATGTCCCTCTTATTATACAGATATTATTCGTTTGGAACAAGTCTTATAGTCCTCTGATGCCACTGAAATGTTGTGGCAACATTTAGTAAACCCAGAGAGTCATATTTATTTGTTAATTATAACCAGCTCAAATATAATAAAAAGACTAAATATCACATATTAAAACCGGAATAAATTCGAAATAAAAACAAAGTTGCAAAAACTACTAAGTGTGCCTTACCAAAGTGCATATAAATTGCAAAAATATGTAATTAAAACAACAGTTAACAATTGGTTTTGAACATGCATTATTCATTAATGGTTTCTTTTGGAATGGATTCATGAGATATCAGTCTACTCTTAATGCAGATCTGGCATATGATGGACAGTAGTGGCTGTTACTCAATTGACCCTCCTAAAGCACTGTGTGAATAGTGTTACTCTATTGACCTTGTTCAAATACTATTCACACAGTTCATGGATTTTAAAAATCTAGCAGCCACTTGTTAGTGATCACCTTGCAGGCAAAAAATAATAGTGGTGAAGGTGCAGATGGTAAACCAGTCAAACAAAAGGCATAGCCACATCCTGTGCTCGAAATGTGAAGTGGCACACACACACAAAATATGAGCCAGTGTTTGTTTGACCCTTGCGAAGCCCACATTTCTACATGGCCGGATGCTCAGCCCATTTTAGGAAGAAATCCAGTGAAGAGAAGAGACCAAAACATAGCTCCATTAGTCTTATTTTGTAGTGTGCTTGATAGGTATCTGCTAGATTTTGTTATGGGTGAAGGGCTCTGTATGTGTTAGTTGCCATCTGTGAAACATTGGGTTATTCGTTGACTGGGGCCTAAGTCCTGGTCAAGCAACGGCTATAATCCCTTGCAGAGTAAACCACAAAAAGTCACTTAAATAACCTGTGTGTACCTCTGAGTAGTTTGGCACAAATGCAGTGAGGCTTAATTAAGAGGCAATGTGTAAAGTATTTATGCAACACACAAACAGTAGTAAAGTAAAAACACAACACATGAAAAATCCCACACAATTTAGAAAAAGAGTACATTTTAATGAATTATTATACACAAAATGACAAAAATCCAATCAGTAGAAGTGGAGTTATGATTTTTTTATTTTTTTATTTTAGTAAAAACAAATTCCTTAAAGATCAAAGGCTCAACCATAGGCACATAGGTGAGCGAGACTGCATCAAAATAAAAAAAATGACCCACCATGATGGAGTGCGACTGGGATACAAGAAGTGGATTGGACCTTCAGCGCTTACCTTTAGACTTAGAAGAAATTCAGAGAAAAGGCGTCTGAGAAGGTAAAGTTCAGCAGAGCAAGGCTGCAGGAGGTGTCAGAGTAGGGAACGTTGTTGTTAGATAATCTTGGGTTGAAGCTGCATTAAAGATTTCTGTGTTCAGACTTATGGCCCTATTACGAGTCTAGCGGTGCGAGTACTGCCAGACTCTTGGCGCCTTGGTGGCAGATCCAGCCACCACCGCACCGGCGGTCCGACCGCCCAATTACGACTCTGGCAGTTGGGACGCCCTGGGACCCACCGTTCCATAGCATAGGAGCCGCGTTCAGAGGCCACAACATGCTTGTGGGAATAACACAGTCCGGCCAAGCATATTACGAGTTTCCTCTTAGCCAGGCTTTTCATGGTGGTTCCACTGCCATGAAACCCTGACGAAGAGGAAACAAAGAGGGCCTTACAGGGCCCCCCTGTGCCTCAAACATATGTGAATGCACACAGAGGGACTTTACATATGCCCCCCTGTGTGCATGCACATAGGTTCCTGCTCGGCATGATGGACTTTCGAATACACGCCATGCAGAAACCTTTTAGTGCGGTCCCATTGCGGTGCCTTTTTTAATGGCACCACAGCCTTTAAAAGAGGCAAATCCTGGGACCGACCGCCCGCCTGCCAGACTACCAAAAAGCCTTAATCGGGTGGGCAGCGCAAGCTTTGGCGGAGCGGTGGTGCCGCGTTTTTCTTGTAATCAGGGCCTTAATCTGTGAGATGTCCAGCAGAACAGGGCTGTAGCCAAAGACAGTTTCACAAGGCCAGCTACCCCTTTGCCTAGGGACCTCTGAAAAGGATTTGCTATTGTGGTGAAGAACGTAGCAATCTGACCATGGACGAATAGGCAAGCGGGTTGGTCCCGGTCTCCTCCTGTTTCTTAGAGCACTTATTGGCCAAAATGTTTCTAGGTCCTCGGTTTTGGGATTTGCTCATCCAGACACCTTTAGCACCACAACCAGGGGCCCAGGACTGGATGGACACCTCTTTGTGGTTCAGGATTCACTGCGGCTGGTCCGGGTATGTGTTCAATAAGGTGGTAGCCTTTTGTGTCCCTTGTGGCACTGAACAGAAGGCCAGCAAACTAGCCCTTGGATTCACTCTGGTATTCCTGGGTGCAGGGGAAATTGCAGGGCACAGCAGCAGGGCTGGCCTCTCAGGGTTCAAGGCAGGCTCCAGTAAAGTATTCCTTCCATACACAGCAAGGCAGTCCTCCAGAGTGCAGAGTAGGTCACAGCAGCAGGCAGTCCTCTGAGATTCCTTCCATTACCATTAAACATTATTTATCACTAAAATTCCATAGATGCCAAATATGACAACGCTACTTGCTCCTAATTGAAAATTATAACTCAATAACTGTAATAAAGAATCCTCAATATTATCCTATAGGAGAGGCAGGTCTCACAGTCGTGAAATAGTCATTTAGAAGTTTTTCACTACCATGACATGAAAACATAAGAGTAAATGTCCAACATTTTAATTACAAAGCACCCTGCCCTATGGGCTGCCCTCATATTGCCTCATTCGTCACAAACACATTTAGTACTTCTGGTTACAAATCTGTCTTTCAAAGAAGTACCCATGCGTACTGACCCGCACACCAGGGCCTTGACACTTAGTGAAAGTGCCCTTCTTATGTCTGCCCTAAACAAGTTTGCTAAGTCCTGCACTTTCATCATTTCTGAAGCTACTTACGTTGACATTTCTTGTCACATCCCATAGGCAACGTTTTCCCAAGATCTGTTAACGAATGTCCACTCTACCCTTTTTAGGTCTGGATTGACAGTCTAGTTGCTTATATGTGATAGAAGGGGATATATGTGGCTTATATGTTACAATAGGGGAGTTTAGGGCTTGGAAGGAGGGTTTTAATGCCAAGTCTACATGGGAATTCATTACGGCATTAAGGTTATAGTGGCAGGCATGGGACATGTTTTGAAGTGCAATTTAAGTGGGTGGCCCACTAGTAGCATTTAACGTACAGGCCTTGGAATATGGTATACCACTCTGCAAGGGACTTACCAGTAAATTAAATGTGTCAGGTGGGTAAAAGCCAATAAAACCATGTGTAAAGAAGAGAGCAAATCACTTTAGAACTGGTTAGCGGTGCTAAAGCGCACAGAGCCCCAAGGCATACATAAACGAATTCAGCAAAAACTGAAGGGTAAAGGCAACCAGTTATGGGTGACTCTGTAGAAGGGGCCAGGCCCAACACCATCCATGCCTGGCTTCTTTTTCTAAATGTTGATTTGTCTGTCAAGAGATACATGCTTCACCATTTCATTAGGCACACGTTTGATTGAGGTAACTGGGGAATCAAAGTCCATAGTGCTTTGTCCATTGGATATGTTAAGGTGGAGTTCAAAAATATTGTCCATGACTTTGTTGAATTGACTAGCCCTGGCTTCACTTCTTCCCAGAGGGAATGCCTAATTGTACTGTGAATACGTGTACTATAAGTTGTATGAATTTTATTATGTATTGTGTCCACCCAAATGAATTCTATCTATAATCTCCGTTCAAATCATGTTTTACTCTGTACTCTTTTATGGCGAAAATAGCCGAATTAAAGAATTTATGAATGAGAATGAATGAATGTCTAAGAGTGTACCTCAATTTCAAAGTATATTTCTAAAATGCATATTTTAGAGCCACGTACTGGTGCGTCAGGCCTAATTCCATTTTGATCTGAGCCTGTGATTAGTTCTGCAGCAGCTTGAACAAAATTCTATGTATACGTTAGGTATAGTTGATGCCCTCCACGACCTTCAAACCAAACTTCCAGATATTTGTATTTTTATTTTTCTCAACTATTCACCAGCATACGTACACCTGTTTTGTGAACTTTCATCCCTAAAACTGCGATTTTCGTTTTGTCGTGGTTTAAAGACATCAAATTTGCTAGGCAAAACGACACAAGTTCGCTTAGTAGTTTCTGGAGGCCAACGCCGATGAGGTTTAATAACACTGCTTCCTCGGGGAGCCCACCCTGGGGGGATCAGTTTTGGCAGCGTTGAGTGCTCAAATCTGCAGTGTATATTTTGAAATGGTTGAGCAGGAACACAGCCGTGTTTAAAGTCTGTGTGTACACATTTTGGCAGAAGGGGTCTGAAATGTGCCCAATTCCCCCTTAATCCAAGTGTCTGAGTATAATAGCTGAGTTTGCACGAACGAGGTACCAAACCCTTGGACCCCTGCTTCATGATTTGCCTTATAAACAGAGCTCCTCATTGGCATCAAATGGTGTCCGTTATTTAGTGTATATTCTCTTGTAGAAGGATATTTCATTTGATTGTTTGAAATACTTATAAACATGAGACCCCCGATTTGAAGAGCAATCGGTTAAACAAAAGCTTTGCAGTTAGTGACTTTAAGGGTAAGATATCAGAACTAACTGACGTGGCTATTTGTGTATGTTGACTGTGCCACTGCAAGCGTAGCAGGCTTGTCTCCTTGCTAGCCGCTTTGGAGGTCTGCGAAAAATGCACACAATGAAATCTGGCCCCCGAGGCAACATTAGTTCCAGACAAGCATCAGAAATGTCATCTTGATGATCTTTATTGAAAAGCCGAGTGCTGTCAAAACCAGTCTTGCCACCATTATGCTTCTTGTCATTTTGAGGATGTCCTGGTCATGGCCAGGATTACAATGCTTGGCAGACTGTAGTACGGAAGCGTCCTGCTGCAAAGTATTGTTGGTTCTGATTATTCTTGTACCTATGAGATTGGCATTTAGAGCCCTATAATCAGCCCAATCAATATTTCCATGCTTGCATATGGCAATCCGATGTGGGGCTAGGTAGGTGAATTTATTCCGTCCTCTCAATCAACTGTGGGGCTAGGGAGGACAATTTATTCCATCCTCTCAATCAAATGTGGGGCTAGGGAGGTGAATGTATTCCTTTCTCTCTATCAAATGCGGATATGGGGAGGTGAATTTATTCTGTCTTCTCAATCAAATGTAGGGCTAGGGAGGTGAATTGTTTTCATCCTCTCAATCAAATGTAGGGCTGGAGAGGTGAATTTTTATTCCGTCCTGCCAAGAAAATGTAGATTTAGGGAGGTGAATTTATTCCATCCTCTCAATAAAATATAGGGCTAGGGAGGTGAATTTATTCCGTTCTCAATCAAATATGGGGCAGAGAGGTGACTTTTTTACATCCTCTTAATCAAATGTGGGGCTAGAATGGTAAATTTATTCCGTCCTTTCAATCAAATCTAGGGCTAAAGAAGTTAATTTATTCCGCCCTCAATCAAATGTGGGGCTAGGAAGTTGAATTTATTCCTTCCTCTAAATCAAATGAGGATCTAGGGAGGTGAATTTATTCCATCCTCTAAATCAAATGTAGGGCTAGGGAGGTGAATTTATTCAGTCCTCTCAATCAAATGTTAGGCTAGGGAGGTTAATTTGTTCCGACCTCTCAATCAAATGTAGGGCTACGGAGGTGAATTTATTATGTTTTGTCAAACATATGTAGAGCTAGAGAGGTGAATTTTTTATTTCGTCCTGACAATCAAATCTGGATCTAGGGAGGTGAATTTATTCTGTCCTTTAAATCGGTGAATTTATTCAGTCCTCTCATTCAAATATGGGGCTAGGGAGGTGAATTTATTCCGTCCGCTGGGCTCCTGTGTCTTGGGCACACATTGAAACCGTAGAAGAACGCAGTAAAAGCAGATGGAGGAACGCGTCGCGGGCAGCATTCGTCCTATTGCTGTGGTGATACTTTCAGACCTCTCATTGCCTCAGTCGTCACAAACACGTTTTGTGCTTCCGATTACCTCCCTGGACCTGGTGATCCCCCGAACTAAATCTGTCAACTGGGGTGACAGAAGATTCCTTGTGGCTGCTCCAAAACTATGGAACACACTGCCTTATTCGATCAAGACCAGCACGTCCTTATGGTCTTTTCGAAAAAACCTCAAAACTTGGCTTTTTAATCAATGATCTCCTAGTCCCCTTGTTGGCCAAACATTGCAGTTACTTAGCGCCGAGATGCCCATGGGCCTTCGTTAGCGCCGAGATGCCCATGGGCCTTCGTTTCGCGCTTTACAAATGTTAAAATAAATAAATTACAAATCTGGCTGTCCGAGATGTGTAAGTAACCACATGTACTTTCCCCCACACCGTGGTCTTCACACTTTGTGAAAGTGCCCTTCTTATATCTGCCCTAAACAAGTTTGCTAACTCCTGCACTCTTTTTAGCTCTCGCCTATTCCATCCTGCAGGGGTGGATAGGTGAGATTATAGTAAGCGGTCCGAAAAGTCTACATAGCTGCGGATCGCGTACAGTTCATGTGAGCCAGGCGCATGCACATCATCGCTAGCCACATCGCACACCACCATTTGTCTGTGCCTCGGCATCAGACTTCAAAGGCTGCCGCTCCCCCCCCTCATCAGACTTCAAAGGAAGCCGCTCCCGCCCCCCTCAGCGCAATGCCAGAACTTTCTTTTAGGGCTGCGACAACCCGCCCCCCCTCTCTCCTCTTCCTCGCACAACTTGCGTTTATTTAAAAAAAAAAAATCACATTGCCAATGCTTGTTTTCCCTTTGCTTGCCCCGCAATCACTTAAGCAGCGTCCCTTTGATGTTCTCCTTCAAAGAACATCCTTTTAGGGCTGCGATAACCCGCCCTCTCTCCTCTTCTCGCACAACTCGCGTTTATTTTTTAAAATTATTTCATATTGCCAATGCTCTGCCAAAGCACCTCAGTCCTGCACTCACCCCCCTTGCCCCTCCACTTATACCGCAACTGGGACAAAAGCCCTCAATCCTACACCTCCCTCCACTTATACTGCTACTGGGACACAAACCCCGCTCTGCCACAGCACCTCAGTCCTACACTCACACCCCCCCCTGCCCCTCCACTTCTAGCACTACTGGGACACAAATTCCGCTCTGCCAAAGCACCTCAGTCCTACACCCCCCGCCCCTCCACTTATATAACTACTGGGACACAAACCCGCACTGCCAAAGCACCTCAGTCCTATACCACCCCGCCCCTCAACTTATGTCGCTACTGGGACACAAACCCCGCTCTGCCAAAACACCTCAGTCATACACCCCCCACCCCTCCACTTATATCGCTACTTGGACATAAGCCCGCTCTGCCAAAGCACCTCAGTCCTACATCCCGCCCCTCCTCTTATACTGCTACTACCCCCGCCCCTCCACTTATACTGCTACTTGGACATAAACCCTGATCTGCCAAAGGACCTCAGTCCTACACCAACCCCCAGCCCCTCCACTTATACTGCTACTTGGATATAAACCCTGCTCTGCCAAAGCACCTCAGTCCTGCACTAACCACCCCCCGCCCGCCCCTCCACTGATACCGCAACTGGGACAAAAACCCCGCTCAGCCAAAGCACTCAATCCTACACCCCCTCCACTTATGCCGCTACTGGGACACAAACCCCGCTCTGCCAAAGCACCTCAGTCCTACACTCACCCCCCTTACCCCTCCACTTCTACTGCTACTGGGACACAAATTCCGCTCTGCCAAAGCCCCTCAGTCCTACATCCCCCCCACCCCTCCACTTATACAACTACTGGGACACAAACCTCGCTCTGCCAAAGCACTACAGTCCTACACCAGCCCGCCCCTCAACTTATACCGCTACTGGGACAAAAACCCAGCTCTGCCAAAACACCTCAATTCTACACCCCCCTCCACTTATGCCGCTACTGGGACACAAACCCCGCTCTGCCAAAGCACCTCAGTCCTACACTCACCCCCCCTACCCCTTCACTTATACCGCTACTGGGACACAAACCCGCTCTGCCAAAGCATCTCAGTCCTACACCCCCCCTCCCCTCCACTTATACCGCAACTGGGACACAAACCCCGCTCTGCCAAAGCACCTCAGTCCTACACTCACCCCCCACCTCCCAACCCTTCACTTAGACCGCTACTGGGACACAAACCCCGGTCTGCTGAAGCACCTACATTCGACAGTCACCCCATCCACTTATACTGCTACTAGGACACAAGCCCCGCTCTGCCAAAGCACCTGAGTCCTACACTCACCCCCCTGCCCCTCCACTTGTACCGCTACTGGGACACAAATCCCGCTCTACCTAAGCACCTCAGTCCTACACCCCCCCGCCCCTCCACTTATACTGCTACTTGGACATAAACCCTGATCTGCCAAAGCACCTCAGTCCTACACCCATCCCGCCCCTCCACTTATACTGCTACTTGGACATAAACCCCGTTCTGCCAAAGCACTTCAGTCCTACACCGCCCCTCCACTTATACTGCTACTTGGACATAAACCCTGATCTGCCAAAGCACCTCAGTCCTACACCCCCCCGCCCCTCCACTTATACTGCTACTTGGATATAAACCCTGCTCTGCCAAAGCACCTCAGTCCTAACACCCCCCACCCATCCACTTATACCGCTACTAGGTCTGTGCTATGTTTGAGCATGGCACCGCTTGTTTACATTACACCCTGCCATTGCATGTATGCATGCACAGCTTGAAAAGGCTTGCCCATATTTTCCGTAGGAGACAAAATGCTGGTACCACGCAGGACATCTCTCCAACAAATGTCCGTCCAGGCCCCCCACTACTCACCATGAATCCGCAAATGACATGCCTCTGCCCTGGAAGAGTGGACTTGGTTCTTATAAAAGCATAACTTTTTGTGTTTTATATCTTGAACCACCAGAACATTTGTCGATTCCGATGTACTTTCAAGCAAAATATGGGCAGCTGAGCAGTCGCAGTTTACAGCTGTACTATTTGAAACTAACTGTAGATGTGCTCTCCGTCGCTCCCTCTTCTAATATTTTGCTCCTCTCTCCCTATTCGACTTTTTTACTGTCTATTCTGCATTTCTCATCTCTCTCATTACCTCCTTTTCTCCTCCACTATCTTCACTTCTGTCTTTTTCTCCTCTCAACTCTCGTTTCTTCCTTTCACTTTATTCTCTCATGTCTTCCATCCTCCATCTATGTATAGACCAGTCGCCTGCTTCACCTCTCTGCTATTTTCTTTTCTCTCGCACTCTCTTTCCTACACCTCTGTTTCGCTACCTCCAAAATGTGCCCACTTTATTTTCTTATGCTAATCTCCTCTTTTATTTAATCGCTCATAACCTTTTCACCTGCCTTTCTCCCTGTTTCAACCCTGCATTTGCTTCTCTGTCCGCCTTTACCAATTTATTTTTCCTTTGAATATCTACATTTAATGGTCTCTATCTGTGTAACTCTCTACAGACTGCCAACCGCTAGTTATTTCTGTCTCACTCCTCACACAACCACACACACAACCACAACCACACACCCAACCACTCACACACACACACACACACACACACACACACACACACACACACACACACACAAATACAAACACACAACCACACACAGACACAACCACACACACACAATCACACACACAACCACACACACAATCACACACACACAATCACACACACAACCACACACACAACCACACACACAACCACACACACAACCACACACACAACCACACACACAACCACACACACAACCACACACAACCACACACACAACCACACACACACACAACCACACACACACACAACCACACACACACAACACACACACACACCACACACACACACAACCACACACAACCACACACAACCACACACAACCACACACAACCACACACAACCACACACACAACCACACACACAACCACACACACACAACCACACACACACACCCACACAACCACACCCACACAACCACACTCACACAGCCACACTCACACAACCACACTCACACACACAACCACACTCACACAACCGCACTCACACAACCACTCACACAACCACTCACACAACCACTCACACAACCACACCCACTCACACAACCACACCCACTCACACAACCACACCCACTCACACAACCACACCTACACACACAACCACACCCACTCACACAACCACACCCACTCACACAACCACACACAACAACCACACACAACAACCACACACACACAACCACACACTCAGTGCACACTTTCACCAGGCACAGACACCATCAGTCGTCAGTGCACGCTTTCATCGGGCACAAACACCACCAGCCGTCAGTGCATGCTTTAACCAGGCACACACACACCACCAGCTGTAAGTGCACACTTTCACCAGGCACACACCACCAGCCGTCAGTGCACGCTTTCACCAGGCACACACACCACCAGCCGTCAGTGCACAATTTCTACAGGCACACACACCACCAGCCATCAGTGCACACATCAATTGTTAACGCATCCAAAATATACTATTGTAGCAATCGCAGTATGGCGCACCTTACTAAACATATTCATCTAAGGCGCAGCATGCCACCATTGCTAAAAAAATAAATACACATTTTTTTGGCCTACAATTTAAACTTTTTTGTTGCAATTGGTGTTGCAATATTTAGCAATGCCAATAGCTCAAACTTAATTAATGCGAGACCTATTGCATTGCAAATGCTTGTTTTATTTCTGAAGCTACATATGTTGGCGTTCCTCGTCACATCCCACAGGCAACGTTTTCAAGTACAGTGAAACAGCTTGAATGTCCACTCTACTCTTTTTAGGTCTGGATTGACAGACTAGTTTTCTGCACGGACTCTTGTTACCAATTCTTTAATATATATATATATATATATATATATATATATATATATATATATATATATATATATATATATATATATTTAGTAGGCTTTGTCTCTTCTCGGAAGCGTATTTTCCTTTCAACTCTTGTCATTGTCTGTTTGCGGTATTTTTCTCCCTCCTATGCTGTGCTTTTATTGCAACTCATGCGGGACTATTTTACTTCCCAGTGCTACACCGAATAATTACTCATTACATTTAACTCGCCGATGATGCATTGAATGCAGAAAGCTACCGTTTTATGTTTTTTTCTTAAGTGCTTCAAGCTTTACTTTTAATCTTTATTTAGGAGGCAAAAATGAGTCAGACCTCTTGTCTTTGCAGATGCTTGCTAGGCTGTGGACTACCACTGGTTTATGCCGCATGTGAAATGGTCTAAAGTATCCCCCGCAATTGTTTATGGAAAGGGATTGTTTCGCTAAAGGCTGCTCCCTTGACAGGCACTGGCCTGTCGCAGTCGATTGGTTTCATCCCAAGGAGCGCAGACTGCAGCTCCTGTCTAGCAGCCTGTGAATGGCAGCAAGACTAGAAAAGAATGTGCAGTGACAGTGCACATTAGTGTTTTCCCGATGCACCAAGACCAACGCGACAGTACTGAAAAAAGCATTCCTAAAAATTCAAGTACAGTGTTGAGATTTCTCGTAAATGTCAAAAGCAAGTGCCTCTGGGTGCTTCAGTGAATGCAACACAACGCTTGCTGCCTTTTGTGTGGAGCTATTCTTTCTTTTCCAAGTGGCCTTCGCTCTGCTTTCCTGCTCATTTCTCCCGCCCTTTGTTTCCGAGGC